>NC_057798.1:130059582-130069048 GCF_018294505.1 Triticum aestivum
GCGCCGCCCGCGCCCCGGCCGCGCCTTCGCCGCTGCCGGCGCCAGATCCGGCCTCGAGCTCCTCCTCCGGCCGCCCTCGTCGCGTCCTCCCCAGCTCCGGTGAGATTCCGGCTGCCTCGACGTCTGTGCGATCCGATCTGGAACCCTAGGTTGACTTTCCCCGACCCCCGAAATCGTCTAAGTCCTTTTCTGCCAATAAAATTGTTGCATCTTCAGCGCATCACATCTTCGCACCCGTCGCTCCGTTTTGGGCGTGTAGCATACCAAACTGTTCGCCTCGATGAGTACATCATTGCATCTCATTGCACCATTTTCATTTGAGCTCATTTTGATGCCCGAAATGCTGTTGGAAGAGGGCTATGTGATGTTAGTTTCTGTTTCTTAACAGAACATGCACTTTTGTCATTTTTGCCATGATTAATGTGTGCATCTTATGAACATGAGCCCTACATATGTTTTGATCTATGTCATGCCAGCTTTACAGGGGTGTATGCCATGTATTTTTGTGATCTATGTGGTGACTAGCACAAGCATGCAAACTAGGGATCATAATGTTGCTGATTTCAGGGACTTAGTATTTTCACTAAGTCATGTCCTGTTGTTATTTTTATGCCATGTGTTCATGTTGTTACAGCGAGATCTATGCCCATTTTGAGCATGATCATCAAGGGTGTTTTGAACATATGGATGTGCTCTATCCATCCATGCCTTTGTTGGCAATTTTGGAGTAGTCTAGCATGTCATTTTTGTGCTCTACTTTTGCTACAAAATGTTTCCTGGCAGATTGTTTACATGATATTCAATTTTTACAAGGTTGTTGTAGTTGATCCTTGTATGCTATGATGTTGTTCTTGCCATGTATAGCTTCTATGCCATGTCTTCTTGATGGATATATGCTTAGTTATCATGAAATGCTCTGTAGTGAGTGCATCGAGCTCACGAACATGCCTACTAGTTATCTGTTTTTGCCATGTCCAGTTTTTCTGCTAAGTCTGAGATCTGTAATGAAACTTGCTATGTTTACATGGGTGCCATCATTTCTTATTGTCCTTTTTGGCTTATGGTCAGTAAGGGACTTTTGGTCTATGCTTTGAGTAGATTCCTTCCATGTCTTGTTTTGCTATTATAAGTTCCTGTAGCTGGTTGTTTGCTTGCTCTAAACATGCCTTCCTGATGTTAATTTCTGGCATACTAGTATTTTTACTAAGTCTGTGAACCTGATATTTTTTCACTTTCACCATGCTTGTTTGAACCTGTTATGATGTGATTTAGCCATAGCTCAGTGTTTCTCTTTTGTTAAGCATCTCCTGTAGATCACTGCCATATACTTTGTTTGTATATTGGGGTGCTGTAGCATAGCTTCTTGTTGCATGCTAAGTAGCATCATGCTGTTAATTGCAGCTTTGTGTCATTCTTGTTTTGATTGCCATTTGCAAGCCGTGCATCCGATTCCGGTGATCTTTATATCGATTTCAACCGAAATCATCTCATCTTTCCGGTGGCATACTTGGTTTGCCAAGTTGGTGCCTTGTTCATCATTTTCCCTTCCGGAGCCCGCATTTGCATTGCATATCCCATCTCGCATATCATGTCATGTATTGCATCATGTTGCTTGTGCATTGCTCCATGTTTGATTGTGGTTCCATTGCTTGTGTTCTTGCTTTCGGTAGAGCCGGGAGATGAGTACGTGAACAAGGAACCTGTTGAGAACGCTTACGAGGATCAAGCCTTCGACAACTCTGAGAACCTTGCAGGCAAGATGACCATACCCTCGAAATCACTTCTGTCTTTGCTTGCTAGATGCTCGCTCTTTTGCTATGCCTATGCTACGTTACCTACCACTTGCTATATCATGCCACCCATATTTCCATGTCAAACCTCTAACCATCCTTTCCTAGCAAACCGTTGTTTGGCTATGTCACCGCTTTGCTCAGCCCCTCTTATAGCGTTGCTAGTTGCAGGTGAAGATGAAGTTTGTTCCTTGTTGGAACATGGATATTTTGGGTTATCACAATATCTATTGTTTTAATTAATGCACCTTATATACTTGGTAAAGGGTGGAAGGCTCGGCCTTATGCCTGGTGTCTTGTTCCACTCTTGCCGCCCTAGTTTCCGTCATACCGGTGTTATGTTCCTTGATTTTGCGTTCCTTACGCGGTTGGGTGATTTATGGGACCCCCTTGACAATTCGCTTTGAATAAAACTCCTCCAGCAAGGCCCAACTTTGGTTTTACCATTTGCCACCTATAACTTTTTTCCCTTGGGTTTTCGCGAGCCCGAGGGTCATCTTTATTTTAGCCCCCCGGGCCAGTGCTCCTTCGAGTGTTGGTCCAACCTGAGCGATGTCCGGTGCCCCTTGGGCAACCAGGGTCTATACCAACCCGACGTCTGGCTCATCCGGTGTGCCCTGAGAATGAGATATGTGCAGCTCCTATCGGGATTTGTCGGCACTTCGGGCGGCTTTGCTGGTCTAGTTTTACCATTGTCGAAATGTCATGCGAACCGGGATTCCGAGACTGATCGGGTCTTCCCGGGAGAAGGTTTATCCTTTGTTGACTGTGAGAGCTTATGATGGGCTAAGTTGGGACACCCCTGCAGGGTATTATCCTTCGAAAGCCGTGCCCGCTGTTATGAGGCAGATGGGAATTTGTTAATGTCCGATTGTAGATAACTTGACACTTGACTTCATTAAAATGCATCAACCGCGTATGTAACCGTGATGGTCGCTTCTCGGCGGAGTCCGGGAAGTGAACACGGTGTTGGAGTTATGTTTGACGCAGGTTGCTCTAGGATCACTTCTTGATCGCTTCTAGATTCACGACCGTGCCTTGCTTCTCTTCTCGCTCTCTCTTGCGTATGTTAGCCACCATATATGCTAGTCGCTTGCTGCAGCTCCACCTCATTACACCACCCTTCCTATAAGCTTAAATAGTCTTGATCTCACGGGTGTGAGATTGCTGAGTCCCCGTGACTCACAGATTCTACCAAAACAGATGCAGGTACTGATGATACCAGCGCAAGTGGTGCAATCGAGCTCAAGTGGGAGTTTGACGAGGACCATGGTCGGTACTATGTTTCATTTCCAGACGATCAGTAGTGGGCCCAGTTGGGACGATCGAGGGATATGTGTGGCATTTGGGGTAGTCTTCTTTTATTTTGGTACCATAGTCGGACCTTGAGTGTAATCTGAATGATGGATGTTTATTTATGTATTGTGTGAAGTGGCGACTGTAAGCCAACTATGTATCTCTTTCCCTTATGTATTACATGGGTTGTGTGAAGATTACCTCACTTGCAACATTGCTTTCAATGCAGTTATGCCTCTAAGTCGTGCTTCGACACGTGGGAGATATAGCCGCATCGAGGGCGTTACAAGTTGGTAATCAGAGCCAGCCCCGACTTAGGAGCCCCCTGCTTGATTGTTTGCTGGCGTTGTTGAGTCTAGAACAAAAATGTTTTGAGTCCTAGTATTATATATATCGGAGAGTAGGATTCTTTTTACTCCTCAGTCCCTTCGTCGCTCTGGTGAGGTCTCCTGACGTACAAGTTTTGACTTTCCTCTCCTCAAATTTCACTTAAAAAAATTTTAGGATCACGCGGGTATCTTCGAATCGTTCTGATGGTTTTGTGACGAGAACATTGTTCTTGGTGCCTCCTGACATTTAGGGGTTGTGGCAGTGTCCCGGGGAGTTGAGCTCCGAGGTGTTGTCGTCACAATTTTATCGTTGCAGTTCTGGAATACCTGAGTTTTGCCGACATCGAAAATCTCTTTTATGCAGTTGTTGGTGAGATAACCTCGACGTCACCCAGTACTGGGGAGTTCGGGAGTATTGCCATAACTCGTATAACGGATGCTTTTCGAAGGTTGAGGTACACGATTTCCGAAGGTTTCTTGGTTATGTGTTGATGGATGGATACAGCTGGATGTAGGGATTGCTAGTTTGGGTGAGATATATTGCTTCCCCTGTATCCCCAACACCTGATTGCATAACCGGAAAGTTTCGGGAGTTTATAGGTGGGATTCAAGTAGTTCTAGCACTTCTTCCCGCAGATATTTGGTTTGTGATTGGGTAATCCTTACCACTTATTTGTTCCATTCATACCTTGTTTTTATTTTCATTCATCAATCTCTTATCAACTGGCTTCTCACCTTAATGGACGTGATGTTTACTTTGGAATTCATTCGTTCATCCCTGTTCGAATGTTTATTGTGAAGACTATATGTTGCAATTTCTATCCGTTGATTCAACTTGTCTATCTGTCAATCAAGATGCTAACGGATGTCACCCTCTTCAGGATGGCTCCGCCAACGCATCAGAATCCGGAACGCAGTGATGGGAGTCAGGCGAACCCTCCACCTCCACCTCCGCCTCCGGAGGCATGGCAAACTTTGATGGCTACCACTAACGCCAACGCTCAGTTGTTGATTCAGCTGATGCAAGAGCGTAACCAAGGCCAAGGCAACCAAGGGAATCAAGGTCAAGGGAAGTTCAACCATCAGCCTCAGTTTCCTACCCTCAACCAGTTCCTTGCAAATCAGCCAAAGTCTTTCAGCTACTGTGCCGAGGCCACAGACGCCGACGATTGGCTCGTGGATATCAACAAGCATTTCGAATGCAGCAATGTCAGGCCTGAGGACTACGTCAAGTTCGCTTCTTTTCAGCTCAAGGATCAGGCAGCTGATTGGTTCCAGCAATACAAGGATTCTAGAGGAGGTCGAGTGATTACTTGGACTGATTTCTGTCGGGACTTTAAAGCTCACCACATTCCTACCAGTGTTGTTGAGAGCAAGCGTGAGGAGTTCCGCAATCTCAAGCAAGGCAACATGTCAGTGTACGAATACAATAAGCAGTTTCAGAAACTTGCTCGCTTCGCTAAACAAGATGTTCCTGATGAAAAGAGTATTATCTATCAATTCAGAGGTGGCCTTAGAGAGGATCTACAGTTAGCTCTTGTTCTTGTTGAGCCTACTCAGTTTGATCAATTCTACAATATGGCCCTCAAGCAAGAAGGTGCTCAGCTCAAGTGTGAGGCTTCTAAGAAGAGAATCAGGGATGCAGTTCAGTCTTCTTCTTCCTCTCAAGTGGCAGCTAAGCAGCAAAAGTTCTACCTTCCTCCTCCTCCGTTTCGTCAGCCTTACCAACAGAAGAACTCAGGTGGTCGTGGATCTTCCCACCCACCCAACCCAGGTTATCAGAACAAGTCTCAGCCTCAAGCTCCAAGGTCAAATGCTCCTTATCACCGTCCGCTCTCAGAGGTGACCTGCAACAAGTGTTAGTAGAAAGGTCACTATGCGAACAAGTGCTTCAACCAAAGGCACCTTCCTCCTCCTCCTCCTGTGAGGTCTTCAAGCAATGCAGTGGTTAAGCATAATCCCAAGTCTGCAAAGGTGAACATGATGAATGCAGTGCAAGCAGAGGATTCTTCTGACGTGATCATGGGTAATCTCTCAGTTAATGATATTCCTGCAAAAGTCTTATTTGATACTGGTGCATCGCATAGTTTCATCTCAAGACCTTTTTCTTCTAAGCATGAGATGGTTTTTCAAGATTTGCCTAGACCGCTATCAGTTGTCTCTCCGGGTAAATTCATGAACGCAAGCTCCATGGTTCGGGATGTCTCTATCCAGATGGGCGACTATAGATTTCTGTCTTCTCCAATTGTCCTTGGTGACTCGGACATCGATCTAATTCTCGGGATGGACTGGCTTTCTCAGCACAAAGCTCAACTTGATTGTGCTGCCAGGGAAATTCAATTGACACACTCTTCTGAGGATGTTATCATCTATGCTGCTCGTGATGAAACCATTCGTTTGTTTTCTCTCAATGAGAAGGGCGAGCTACACGCAATCTCTCAAATCCCAGTTGTTTGTGAGTACCAAGATGTCTTTCCAGAAGAGCTTTCGGGTATGCCTCCTCATCGGCCAGTCGAGTTCGTTATCGATCTTGAGCCCGGCACTGAACCCGTTTGCCAGCGTCCTTACAAGCTTGGACCTTAAGAACTGAAGGAATTGAAGAAGCAGCTCGATGAACAAGAGCGTCTAGGTTTGATCAGACCGAGTTCATCTCCATGGGGTTGTGGAGTTCTTTTTGTCCAGAAGAAGGATGGCATCGACCGACTTTGCGTCGATTACCATCCATTGAACAAGAAGACAATCAAGAACAAGTATCCACTTCCCAACATCAATGAGCTATTCGAGCAACTCAAAGGTGCTAAAGTTTTCTCCAAGCTTGACCTCCGTATGGGTTATCATCAGATTCGCATTCGTGAACAAGATATTCCCAAGACAGCATTCAGAACAAGCTATGGTTCTTATGAATATACTGTCATGTCTTTCAGCCTTGTCAATGCTCCTCCAACATTCTCTCGAATGATAAACTTTATCTTCAACCCCTACACCAATGATTTCGTCTTGGTGTATCTCGATGATATTTTGGTCTTCTCCAAGAACAAGCAGGATCATGCCAAACATTTGCGATTGGTGCTCGACAAGCTCAGAGAGCATCAATTCTATGCGAAGTTTTCCAAATGTGAGTTCTGGCTTGATGAAGTTCTTTATCTTGGTCACATCATCTCCTCCAAGGGCATCGCTGTTAATCCCGAGAAGGTGTCTTCAATTGTGAATTGGGAACCTCCTCAGAATGTCAAGCAGCTCCGCAGTTTTCTTGGTCTTGCAAGCTATTGCCGAAGATTCGTTGAGAACTTCTCTAAGATTGCAAAGCCTCTTTCCAACCTCCTCCAGAAGCATGTCAAGTATGTCTGGACGCCTGAGTGTGACGTTGCTTTCAACACCCTCAAAGAGAAACTCATCACAGCTCCTGTCTTGACTCCTCCTGATGAATCCAAGCCATTCAAAGTATTCTGTGATGCTTCTCTTCAAGGTCTCGGTGCTGTGTTAATGCAAGAGAAGAAAGTTGTGGCCTATACCTCTCGTCAGTTGAAGCCCAACGAAAAGAACTACCCCACTCACGATCTTGAGTTGGCGGCAGTTGTCCATGCATTGATAACATGGAGACATCTCTTGTTTGGAAGGAAAGTGGACATTTTCACCGATCACAAGAGTCTCAAGTATATCTTCACTCAACCCAACCTCAACCTCAGGCAAACTCGATGGGTCGAAATGATTCAAGAGTACAATCCAAGTATTGAATATACTCCTGGCAAGGCAAATGTGATTGCAGATGCTCTGAGCAGGAAGGCTTATTGCAACAATCTAATTATCAAGCCTTCCAACCGGATCTTTGTGAAGCTTTCCGCAAGCTGAATCTTCAAGTTGTTCCTTAAGGCTTTCTTGCCAACCTCATAGTCTCTCCTACTTTGGAAGATCAAATTCGTGAGGCACAACTCCTGGATACCATGGTGAAGAAGGTGAAACATGGTATCAACAAGGGCATTTCCAAATACAAGTGCTATCGCTTGGATGACAAAGATACTCTTTTCTTCGAGGATCGAATTGTGGTTCCCAAAGGCGATTTGAGAAAAGTCATCATGAATGAGGCACACAATTCTCTTCTATCCATTCATCCTGGAAGTACGAAGATGTACCATGACCTCAAGCAGTCATATTGGTGGACTCGAATGAAGCGAGAAATTGCTCAATTCGTGAATGAATGTGATGTCTGCAGAAGGGTGAAAGCAGAACACCAAAGACCAGCTGGTCTCCTCCAACCTCTTGCTATTCCAGAATGGAAGTTTGATCATATCGAGATGGACTTCATGACTGGATTTCCTAAATCCAAGCGTGGAAATGATGCTATCTTCTGTGTCATTGACAAGCTCACTAAAGTGGCTCATTTTCTTCCTATCAAAGAATCTATCACAGCAGCTCAGTTGGCAGAGCTATACACCTCCAGAATTGTCTCCTTGCACGGTATTCTACAATTGATCTCTTCAGACCGCGGAAGCATCTTCACTTCTAAGTTCTGGGACTCCTTTCAGAAGGCCATGGGCACCAACATTCGTTTCAGCACAGCTTTCCATCCTCAAACAAGTGCCCAAGTCGAGCGAGTCAATCAAATCCTCGAAGACATGCTCAGGGCTTGTGTCATCTCTTTCGGTATGAAGTGGGAAGATTGTCTTCCATATGCCAAGTTCTCCTACAACAACAGCTTCCAAGCGAGTTCGGGCAAGGCCCCATTCGAATTCTCTATGGCAGAAAGTGCCGTACTCCTCTCAATTGGTCCGAGACAGGTGAACGCCAACTTCTTGGCAACGACTTGATCACAGAAGCCGAAGAAATGTGCAAAGTCATTCGTGAGAATCTCAAAGCCGCGCAATCGCGCCAGAAGAGCTATTATGATGACAAGCACCGTGATGTGGCTTTTGAAATCGGAGACCATGTCTACCTCTGCGTCTCTCTAATGAAAGGCACTCGTCGCTTTGGTATCAAAGGGAAGCTTGCCCCTAGATACGTGGGTCCTTTCAAGATCATTGGCAAAAGAGGCGATCTCGCCTATCATCTTGAGCTTCCGTCCAATTTTGCAAATGTGCACGATGTGTTTCACGTGTCACAGCTTCGCAAGTGCTTCAAGACTCCTGAGCGCACTATCAACTTTGAAGAAATTGACCTCCAAGAAGATCTCTCTTATCATGAGCACCCCGTTGCTATTCTTGAAGAAACCGAGCGCAAGACTCGCAAGTCAATCAAATTCCTGAAAGTGAAGTGGTCACACCATTCCGAGCGAGAAGCCACCGGGGAGCGCGAGGACCACCTCCGTTCCGAATACCCGGAGTTCTTTCAGTCCTAGATCTCGGGACGAGATCCTCTTGTAGTGGTGGAGTGTTGTAACACCCCGGATGTAACTTTCCATATTTGTAACTCCAACTCTTGCCATTTTCGGCTATGTGCTATGGTTATTCCCTCCGTGGTTGCGTTTTGTCTTTTGTTTTGCTTTTTGCTCATGTCATGCATCTCATATCATGTCATCATGTGCATCTCATTTGCATACGTGTTCGCCTCATGCATCCGAGCATTTTCCCCGTTGTCCGTTTTTCATTCCGACGCTCCCACATGCACCGGCGCACCCCTCTTGTCTCTTTGTCATGAGAGGGTGTTAAACATTCTCGGAATGGACCGAGCCTTGCCAAGTGGCCTTGGTACACCACCGGTAGACCACCTATCAAGTTTCGTGCCATTTGGAGGTCGTTTGATACTCCAACGGTTAACCGGGTAACCGCATAGGCCTCTTTTGGGTTGCAGCCCAACACCCCTCCAAAACAGCCCAATAACCCATCTAAGTCACTTCCATGCTCTCCGTCATCGGATCACGATCGTGTGGGCGAAAACCGCACCTCATTTGGAGCTCCCTAGCTCCTCCTACCTATAAAAACACCTCCTCCCCCGAAATCCTGGATCATTTCCTACCCTAACCCTAGCCCCGCTCCTCTCCGCGCGCCGGACATCGTCCGCCGGCGCCGGACACGTCCGCCGCCAACCGCGCGGCCAATCAGCGGCCGCCACGTGCCC
>NC_057798.1:130069315-130133548 GCF_018294505.1 Triticum aestivum
CCAGATCCGGCCCCGAGCTCCTCCTCCGGCCGCCCTCGTTGCCTCCTCCCCAGCTCCGGCGAGATTCCGGCTGCCTCGATGTCCGTGCGATCCGATCTGGAAACCTAGGTTGACTTTCCCCGACCCCCGAAATCGTCTAAGTCCATTTCTGCCAATAAAATTGTTGCATCTTCATCGCGTCACATCTTTGCATCCGTGGCTCCGTTTTGGGTGTGTAGCATACCAAACTGTTCGTCTCGATGAGTACATCATTTCATCTCATTGCACCATTTTCATTTGAGCTCATCTTGATGCCCGAAATTCTGTTGGAAGAGGGCTATGTGATGTTAGTTTCTGTTTCTTAACAGAACATGCACTTTTGTCATTTTTGCCATGATTAACGTGTGCATCTTATGAACTTGAGCCGTACATATGTTTTGATCTATGCCATGCCAGATTTACAGGGGTGTATGCCATGTATTTTTATGATCTCTGTGGTGACTAGCACAAGCATGCAAACTTGGGATCATAATGTTGCTGATTTCAGGGACTTAGTATTTTCACTAAGTCATGTCCTGCTGTTATTTTTATGCCATGTGTTCATGTTGTTACAGCGAGATCTATGCCCATTTTGAGCATGATCAGTAAGGGTGTTTTGAACATATGGATGTGCTCTATCCATCCATGCCTTTGTTGGCAATTTTGGAGTAGTCTAGCATGTCAATTTCGTGCTCTACTTTGGTACAAAATGTTTCCTGGCAGATTGTTTATATGATATTCAATTTTTACAAGGTTGTTGTAGTTGATCCTTGTATGCTATGATGTTGTTCTTGCCATGTATAGCTTATATGCCATGTCTTCTTGATGGATGTGTGCTTAGTTTATCATGAAATGCTCTGTAGTGAGTGCATCGAGCTCACGAACATGCCTACTTGTTATCTGTTTTTGCCATGTCCTGTTTTTCTACTAAGTCTGAGATCTGTAATGAAACTTGCTATGTTTACATGGGTGCCATCATTTCTTATGGTCCTTTTTGGCTTATGGTCAGTAAGGGACTTTTGGTCTATGCTTTGAGTAGATTCCTGCCATGTCTTGTTTTGCTATTATAAGTTCCTGTAGCTGGTTGTTTGCTTGCTCTAAACATGCCTTCCTGATGTTAATTTCTGGCATACTAGTATTTTTACTAAGTCTGTGAACCTGATATTTTTTCACTTTCACAATGCTTGTTTCAACCTGTTATGATGTGATTTAGCCATAGCTCAGTGTTTCTCTTTTGTTAAGCATCTCCTGTAGATCACTGCCATATACTTTGTTTGTATATTGGGGTGTTGTAGCATAGCTTCTTGTTGCATGCTAAGTAGCATCATGCTGTTAATTGCAGCTTTGTGTCATTCTTGTTTTGATTGCCATTTGCAAGCCGTGCATCCGATTCCGGTGATCTTTATATCGATTTCAACCGAAATCATCTCATCTTTCCGGTGGCATACTTGGTTTGCCAAGTTGGTGCCTTGTTCATCATTTTCCCTTCCGGAGCCCGCATTTGCATTGCATATCCCATCTCGCATATCATGTCATGTATTGCATCATGTTGCTTGTGCATTGCTCCATGTTTGATTGTGGTTCCATTGCTTGTGTTCTTGCTTCCGGTAGAGCCGGGAGATGAGTACGTGAACAAGGAACCTGTTGAGAACGCTTACGAGGATCAAGCCTTCGACAACTCTGAGAACCTTGCAGGCAAGATGACCATACCCTCGAAATCACTTCTGTCTTTGCTTGCTAGATGCTCGCTCTTTTGCTATGCCTATGCTACGTTACCTACCACTTGCTATATCATGCCACCCATATTTCCATGTCAAACCTCTAACCATCCTTTCCTAGCAAACCGTTGTTTGGCTATGTCACCGCTTTGCTCAGCCCCTCTTATAGCGTTGCTAGTTGCAGGTGAAGATGAAGTTTGTTCCTTGTTGGAACATGGATATTTTGGGATATCACAATATCTATTGTTTTAATTAATGCACCTTATATACTTGGTAAAGGGTGGAAGGCTCGGCCTTATGCCTGGTGTCTTGTTCCACTCTTGCCGCCCTATTTTCCGTCATACCGGTGTTATGTTCCTTGATTTTGCATTCCTTACGCGGTTGGGTGATTTATGGGACCCCCTTGACAGTTCGCTTTGAATAAAACTCCTCCAGCAAGGCCCAACTTTGGTTTTACCATTTTCCACCTATACCTTTTTTCCCTTGGGTTTTCGCGAGCCCGAGGGTCATCTTTATTTTAGCCCCCCCGGGCTAGTGCTCCTTCGAGTGTTGGTCCAACCTGAGCGATGTCGGGCGCCCCTTGGGCAACCAGGGTCTATGCCAACCCGACGTCTGGCTCATCCGGTGTGCCCTGAGAACAAGATATGTGCAGCTCCTATCGGGATTTGTCGGCACTTCGGGCGGCTTTGCTGGTCTAGTTTTACCATTGTCGAAATGTCATGCGAACCGGGATTCCGAGACTGATCGGGTCTTCCCGGGAGAAGGTTTATCCTTCATTGACCGTGAGAGTTTATGATGGGCTAAGTTGGGACACCCCTGCAGGGTATTATCTTTCGAAAGCCGTGCCCGCGGTTATGAGGTAGATGGGAATTTGTTAATGTCCGGTTGTAGATAACTTGACACTTGACTTCATTAAAATGCATCAACCGCGTATGTAACCGTGATGGTCGCTTCTCGGCGGAGTCCGGGAAGTGAACTCGATGTTGGAGTTATGTTTGATGCAGGTTGCTCTAGGATCACTTCTTGATCGCTTCTAGATTCACGATCGTGCCTTGCTTCGCTTCTCGCTCTCTCTTGCGTATGTTAGCCACCATATATGCTAGTCGCTTGCTGCAGCTCCACCCCATTACACCACCCTTCCTATAAGCTTAAATAGTCTTGATCTCGCGGGTGTGAGATTGCTGAGTCCCCGTGACTCACAGATTCTACCAAAACAGATGCAGGTACCGATGATACCAGCGCAAGTGGCGCAATCGAGCTCAAGTGGGAGTTTGACGAGGACCGTGGTCGGTACTATGTTTCATTTCCAGACGATCAGTAGTGGGCCCAGTTTGGACGATCGAGGGATCTGTGTGGCATTTGGGGTACTCTTCTTTTATTTTGGTACCGTAGTCGGACCTTGAGTGTAATCTGAATGATGGATGTTTATTTATGTATTGTGTGAAGTGGCGACTGTAAGCCAACTATGTATCTCTTTCCCTTATGTATTACATGGGTTGTGTGAAGATTACCTCACTTGCGACATTGCTTTCAATGCGGTTATGCCTCTAAGTCATGCTTCGACACGTGGGAGATATAGCCGCATCGAGGGCGTTACAATCACTTTCGATCGAAGAGACCATCCGACCAGCATCCGCCATGGCGGATTCGCCGCATTGGTTTTAGACCCAATCGTCGATGGATTTCACCTCACAAGAGTCCTGATGGACGGCGGTAGTAGCCTGAACCTGCTTTATCGGGATACAGTGCGCAAGATGGGCATAGACCCCTCAAGGATTAAACCTACAAAGATGACCGTCAAAGGCGTCATACCAGGTGTTGAGGCCAATTGTATAGGCTCAGTCACACTGGAAGTGGTCTTCGGATCCCCGGACAATTTTCGGAGCGAGGAGTTAATCTTCGACATAGTCCCATTCAGCAGCAGCTATCACGCTCTGCTCGGATGAACCGCGTTTGCAAAGTTCAACGCGGTGCCGCATTACGCATACCTCAAGCTCAATATGCCAGGCCCTCGTGGAGTCATCACGGTCAATGGAAATATGGAACGCTCCCTCCGAACGGAGGAACATACAGCGGCTCTCACGGCAGAAGTACAGAGCAGCCTTCTAAGGCAATTTTCGAGTCCGACCGTTAAACGACCGGACACGGCCAAACGGGCCCGGAGCAACATCAACCAAGACCACCTGGCACGTTCCAAGCACGCGTAGCAATGCGGCCCCAACCCCAGCCCTTGCATAATTGCAAGACCAACCCTCCGCATACATCATTACGCTCTGGAGATACCATGGGCCTAGGGGGAGGGGCATGACCACAACAGACCAAGAGTGCGGCTCGACCACACCAGGGGCTCCCAAGTGTGTCACTCTTTTTATTTTCCTTCTTTTTATATACAGGACTCCATTTACCAGAGGCCCTGTCCGGCGGTGGACCCGCCGAATTCACGATGCAACAGCCAGGGAAGAAAGAAGGCTGCGATGAACACTCAGGTGGTCTCCATTACGAGCATTAAATTTGATTATATACACCAGTCCGCAGCCCACCCCTGGAGGGGGACATGTTTATTTAGTCCAATCCCTTGCTTACCGCACTATTTGTATCCTTCTGCACTCATAGCAGAATTCCTTGAATAAATAATGCGGCACTTTTTGCCTGTTATTGCATTACTTTACATATATGTTCACTAATGACATCCTACACCCGTATATTTTGGTACGTCCGAATACACCAGGGGCTTATGTTCCCCGCATTATGGTGTGATAAGTCCGAACACTTTCACAAGTGCGGCACCCCGAACTTATAGCATTATATGAATCGGCTCCGAATCATGTCTTGGGTCAATAGTTGGGTTTGCCCGGCTCCCACGTTTTGGTGCCTTACGTTCCGTTCTGTCGGCTAAGGTGGCACTGGGAGAACCACTACGATCGCGCCCCGGTTGAGCTGGGCGAGCGCCTCAGTGGAGAAAGCTAAAATTGACGGGCATGATAGGGCGAGAGACTGGTCGCTGCCTCGAGAGGTCTTTTCGGGTCCCTAAAGACCTATGCCGCCTCGAGCGAAGTACCGGATAATGTCCGACGAAGGCGTGGATAGCGCCTCAAATTCGGTCTTCCGAATACTAGGGGCTTCGCCGAAATTTAAAATTATAGAATTCTATGGCTAAGTGAGAGTGTTCAAGCATTATAAGTCCGGTTGCCTTGTTCGTTGTATTGAGCGCCTCCCTAGATGGACCCAAAAATGGGAACAAGAGTGCTCAAGTTTATCCCGAACACCCCAGCACTCGCGGCTTGGCGGCTGAAGCCAACGACTTGCCATCTCTCAGATTTTATAAACGGCCGCACATAAGGTAATATTTTAAATCAAACAAGCGTTGCTTCGTGCATATGAACAAAGTCTTCAGCGCACAGGATAATGCATAGCGAGTCTACTCAATAATTACATCTCTGGGGCACTCATCCGCAATCTTGCGGGCACCCTTCAGGACAGTCTTATAGTACATCTCGTGCGTACGATACTCCTTGCCCGCTGGCGGCGCGTCAGTGATGAGCTTCTCCGCATCCAGCTTGCCCCAGTGCACCTTTGCGCGGGCAAGAGCCCGGCGAGCACCTTCAATACAGGCGGAGCGCTTGACGACCTCCACCCAGGGGCACGCATCCACGAGCCGCCGCACGAGGCCAAAGTAGCTCCCAGGCATGGCTTGTCCAGGCCACAGCCGGACTATGAGGCCCTTCATGGCCTCCTCAGCTACCTTGTGGAGCTCGACCAGCTGCTTAAGTTGGTCGCTAGGGGGCACCGGATGGCCGGCCTCAGCGTACTGAGACCAGAAGACCTTCTCCGTTGAGCTCGCCTCCTCGCCCCGGTAGAATGCGGCGGCATCGGATACACTGCGAGGCAGATCTGCAAACGCCCCTGGAGAGCTCCGAATTTGGGTAAGTGTCAGGTAGTTTACATTAACATGCTTGCTCTGCATGAAAAATGCCTTACCCGCTGCTATTTTCTTCATATCCTCAACCTCCTGAAGGGCCTTACGGGCCTCGGACTTGGCGGACTTGGCACTTTCGAGAGCCGAGGCGAGCTCGGACTCTCGCGTCTTTGAGTCGCGCTCCAAACTCTCATGCTTCTCCATGAGAGCCTGGAGCTCTTGCCGCACCTCCGCCACCCGCGCCTCCTGCTTTTCTCGCTCTGCCCGTTCCGCGGCCGCATTGCGTTCGGCCGCGGACACAGCCTCCTTCAGGGCTGCCACCTCGTTAGTGGCCCCTGCAGTGCCCATGTTATCCTTGTTATTTTTTGCAACCTAAATCCTTTTCTGTAAGGTAATTATTCAAAGTGGTGTTACTCACCTTCTTTGTCCTCGAGCTGCTTTTTGGCACGGCCGAGCTCTTGCTCGGACCGCTCGAGATCCTGCTTCAAGGCACCGACCTCCGCAGTCAGTGCGGCAGAGGTCAGCAGTGCAACCTGCAAACCCATATTGACATACTTTTTAGCAACCCTGCGTATATCTTCTTTAGATCCTCAGTCCGGCTTTTCTTTCCAAACACCGAACCGAGCATCAGGGGCTACTGTCTATGCGGTATTACATTACATAATTTTAACTTCTTACCTCAAAGCCTGTTAGAAGGCTGCTGCATGCTTCGGTCAGCCCGCTCTTGGCAAGCTGAACCTTCTGAATCACCGCACTCATGATAGTGCGGTGTTCTTCCTCGATGGAAGCACCTTTGAGCGCCTCCAACAAGTTGTCCGGCACCTCCGGTTGGACGGGGGCCGCCGGTGTCACGGTCTTGCCCTTCTTGCGAAGGGGCCGCCTGCCGGACTCTGGAACCACTGCAGGTTCCGGCGTAGAGTCCGGCGCAAAGTCTGGGAGGCTGCCTTGCGGCGCCTCTAGAGCCTCCTCCTGATAGGCCCTCTCCTAGGATCCCACCTCGGCATCCTCAGCGGCGCGAGTGGTGGAGGCAGTCAGAATGGAATCCACATCCGACGCAGCCAACGACCCGCTCGACGAAGCGGGGAGATCATCGTCGGCCGGACTGCGGGCAGTATGCGGCATTAGAAGGACACTATGTGACATGACAAGAAATTATAAACCATTCAGGAATCCGGATACTTACGATCTCGCCGGAGGCTTGGACCTTGAGGGCCATTCTTCTTCGCCAACGTTGGTGTTGGCGAAGCTGTCCGGGGGAATATTTCTTCCCCTCTTGGACCCTTCGGCCTCCCCTGTTGGGGAGGCCTTCCTCTTTCTCTCTCCCTCCTCTGGGAGAGAGTCTTCTTCCTCCTCCTCATCTTTGGGGGAGGAATCCACCTCGGAGTCGTCGGACACCTGAAAACGGGAACTCTTTCGAGTACCCATGGTCACCTTCTTGGCCTTCTTCTCCGGCACCACGTGCGGTGCCGGAACCAGCAGCCCCGCTAGACGGGCGTCCACTGGGTCTTCTGGCATGGGAGCCGGGCAGATGAGCTGCTCGGCCTTCTTCATCCACTCCTGTCAAAGGAAAAGGGAGATTGAAACCCGCTTAGGGTCGAACTATTAACAACAAGTGTCCCGTAAAGGGGTAGAATCACTTACCTCGTCAGCTGGACACTGCGAGTGAAATCCACGATCTTCCGTCGCGGATGCGGGGGCTTCGGCGCCCTTAAACAGCACCCTCCAGGCGCCTTCGTATGTCGTGTCGAAGAGCCCACTCAACGCCTGGTGCTGTTCCGGATCGAACTCCCACAGATTGAATGCCCGTTCTTGGCATGGGAGAATCCGGAGGACGAGCATGACTTGGACCACGTTAACCAGCCTGAGCTTCTTGTTCACCAGCTTCTGGATACAGGCTTGGAGTCCTGTCAGCTCCTTCGAATTACCCCTAAGCAATCCCTTCTCTTTCCAGGAGGTGAGCTGCGTAGGGATACCAGATCTGAACTCGGGGGCCGCCGCCCACTTAGGGTCGCGCGGCTCGGTGATCTAGAACCACCCCGACTGCCACCCCTTGACGGATTCCACGAAGGCCCCTTCGAACCAAAGGACGTTGGGCATCTTGCCCAACATGGCGCCTCCGCACTCCGCTTGAGTGCCCTTCACTACCTTCGGCTTGACATTGAAGGTCTTGAGCCACAAGCCGAAGTGGGGTTGGATGCAGAGGAAGGCCTCGCACACGACGATAAACACCGAGATGTTGAGGATGAAGTTCGGCGCCAGATCATGGAAATCTAGGCCGTAGTAGAACATGAGCCCCCGGACAAAGGGGTGAAGTGGAAAGCCCAGTCCGCGGAGGAAGTGGGGGAGGAAAACGACCCTCTCATGGGGCCTGGGGGTGGGGATGAGTTGCCCCTCGTCGGGCAGCCGGGGCGCGACATCGCCGGAAAGGTATCCGGCGCTGCGCAGCTTTGTGATGTGCTCCTCCTTAACGGTGGAGGCCAACCACTTGCCTCCCACTCCGGACATTGTCGGAGAAGGTTGAGACGAGATGCGCAAACTTGGGTGCTGGAGCTCGAGTGCGCGGAGATGGATAAGCAAAGGAGGAAGAAGGCGTAGGTGAAAAGGTGAATCCTTATCCCTTATATATAGGCGGACGAAGACTATGCGTCCCCACTAGCCTAGTAAAACTCGCTTATCTCCCAAGCGCCACCATCAATGGCGCGGTTGGGTTACCCACGTCCGTATTGATGAGAATCCCCGAATAAGGGGGAAGACGATCTCTGCTTCGACAAGACGTGCCAAGGAAACTGCTTCGCTAAACGTGCTGAGGTGGTATAGTAAAAAATGATTCAAGTAAAGGCTTGGTAGTGGTGTGACGTCATGCCGCAAAATACGTCAGCAGATTGAACTTGTGTACATTTATTTCTCTCTACGGTGGAATGTGGAATTTATTTTGCAGAGCCGGACACTATCCTGGTGTTCAAAATCTTCTTTGGATTATTGGGAGGAGGAACCCGCCTTGCAATGCCGAACGTTATGCGCGCCGGACTCATCGTCATTGAAGCCAGGTTCAGGGGCTACTGAGGGAGTCCTGGACTAGGGGGTGTTCGGACAGCCGGACTATCATCGTCCGCCGGACTCCAAGACTACGAAGATACAAGACTGAAGACTCCGTCCCGTGTGCGGATGGGACTTTCCTTGGCGTGGAAGGCAAGCTTGGCGATACGGATATGTAGATCTCCTACCATTGTAACCGACTCTGTGTAACCCTAGCCCTCTCCGGTGCTTATATAAACCGGAGGGCTTTAGTACGTAGGACATAACCTCCATTACAACAATCATACCATAGGCTAGCTTCTAGGGTTTAGCCTCTTTGATCTCGTGGTAGATCCACTCTTGTACTACCCATATCATCAATATTAATCAAGCAGGACGTAGGGTTTTACCTCCATCAAGAGGGCCCAAACCTGGGTAAAACATCGTGTCCCTCGTCTCCTGTTACCATCTGCCTAGACGCACAGTTCAGGACCCCCTACCCGAGATCCTCCGGTTTTGACACCGACAGCGGGCCCCTTTCATCACACCTTCATAATACAGCTCGGGCTTGCGGTGCTCCTTACCCTCCGGCGGCCCCTCAGTCATCAGCTTCTCCGCGTCAAGCCTCCCCCAATGCACTTTCGCATGGGCAAACGCCATACGCGCGCCTTCTATGCAGACTGATCGCTTGATAGCATCAAGCCGAGGACAGGCACCCACAATCTGCTTGACAAGTGTGAAGTAGCTGCTTGGAATCGGCTCCACAGGCCACAGCCAGACAACTAAGTCCTTCAAGGCTAGTTCGGCCACCTGGTGCAGTTCGACCATCTGTTTCATCTGATCGTTAAACGGCACCAGATAGTTCGGCGCCAGATACTGCGACCAGAAATCCCTCTCTGCAGTCTTCTTCTCCTCGGTGCGGTAGAACTGAGCGGCATCTGATATGCTGCGAGGAAGATCCGCAAAAGCCCCTGGAAAAATAAGAATTCAGCTTGCCGCTTGGATTCTTCACATTCTAACATATACAAGGCTAAGAATACAGAAGGCCTTACCAGCCGCCACTTTTTGGGCCTCCTGAATGTCCCGCGCGGCACCTCAGGCTTCTTCCCGAGCATCTTCTGCATCCTCGAGAGCTTGGGCGAGCTCAGATTCTTTCCCTTCTAGACTCTGCTCCAAGCCCTTGCTTTTCTTCACAGCTTCCTAGAGCTCTCGCTCAACTGTGATAACCCTGGCCTCGTGTTTTTCACGAAGCGCCTGTTCAGCCTCAGCCCTCTTGTTGGCATCATCCAAAGCTTTCTTTAGTGCCTCATATTCGGCACCCGCTCCTAGAGCACACAATACTATAATTTTTTATTCTGCACAACCATTCGTTCGTGCCAACTCCAAGACAAATGTTCTTCAACATACCTTGCTTGTCTTCTTGTTGCTTTCTCACACGGCCAAGTTCTTCCTCGGCCCGTGCAAGGCTCTGCTTCAGTTCGGACAGTTCCGCATTGAAAGCGGACGTCCTCTCTGCGGATGCCTGTTTTCACACCAAAGGGTATACGTTATTTACATAGACTCCTGCGAAGACAGGGGGTTTGATCCCCTGCCCGGCTCTGTCTCCTTCGCCGGACAGTGCATCAGGGGCTACTACTCATATCATGACAATTCCTCAAGGGTTTCCTAGGATACATACCTCAAAATCCTTTATAAGGCTAAGGCAGGACGCGCTCAGCCCACTCTCGGCGGACTGAATCCTTTCAACCACCTCGCCCATAAGGGCCCGATGCTCATCGACAATAGACACGTTCTTCAATGATGTCGATAGACCGCCAGGCAGCTCTGCTTGAACAGAGGATGCCGGCGGCGTAGGCAAGCCCCCCGCCATCAGGGGTGGCTGCTCACTCGATCCTGGAACTCTAGAGGTCTAGGGGGCCGTATCCATCCCCGCGTGTTCGGCACCAGGGATATGTCCTCCCTGGTCCGGGTCTTGTTGAGATGACACCTCAGCATCGCGCCCAGACTTGGGGGAAGGGGCCCGCGGAGGCGTCTCACTCGCCAAAGCGTTCGAGTCCAGTGAATCCTCCGAAGAGGATGGGACGGCGCAGGACCTTGCCAGACTGTGCAATATATAGGCAACAGTCAAAACTACTACACCCAAAATCAATCCCGGACATGTATGCATGTTCGGATACTTACGACTTCTCCAGGGGCTAGGCCCTGGGATCCCACTCCGGGCTGCCATCAGCAGCTGTGGGGGATGCCCCTAGGAGGGAGTTTTCCCCCCTCTTAGGCGTTCCGGCCTCCAGAGAGGTGGAGGCCGTCCTCTTCCTCCCACCGTCAGAGTGAGGCTCATCCTCCTCCGCTTCCTCCTCCTCGCCCTCGGAAGAAGGATCGTTGTTGGAGTCTTCGGGTTTGGTGTCCGAAGCCTTGCGATGGCGAAGGCCACCCCAGGTCTTCTTGACCCTCTTGGAGGCCTCTTTCTTTGGCGCCTTGTAAGGCGCGGGGACCAGCATCTTCATCAGAAGAGGTCCGGCCGGTTCCTCCGGCAGGGGGGCTGGACAATGTATCTGCTCCACCTTCTTTATCCATTCCTAAGGTCACAATGAAACACAATTAAGGTGTCTCCCGCATAACATGCCAGCTGAGGCATGAATAGACAGAATGCGGCTGTGACTTACCGAGCTTGGAGAATGGGATGATCGATACCCACGGTCCTCGGTGGGGCCCAGCCACGATTTGCCGGACTTAAAGAGAACCTTCCAGATATCCTTGTGGGAGGAATCATAAAGCTCCCGAAGGGTTTGGTCCTCAGCCGGGTCGAATTCCCATAGGGTACAAGCTCGACACTGACAAGGGAAAACCAGGCGAACTAGCATCACCTGGACTACGTCGACGAGTTTGACGTCCCTATCGACCACACCCTGGATGCGCGTCTGGAGCGGTAATAGCTCATTGGACGAGCACCAGTTCGGGCCCTTCTCGGGCCAGGACATGAGCCGCAGTGGAGCTCCGGATCTGAACTTTGGAGCTGCCGCCCACTTCTTGCCGCGTGGTTCGGTGATATAGAACCACTGCTGCTGCCACTCCTTGACGGAGTCGTTGAAAGCGCCTTTCTGCCAAACGGCCTTGGGCATCTTGCTTACCATGGCGCCGCCACACTTGGCATGTTCTCCACTCAACACCTTAGGCTTCACATTGAAGATCTTCAGCCATAGGCCGAAGTGAGGTGGGATCCGGAGAAAAGCCTCGCACACGACGATGAACGTCGAGATGTTGAGGAAGGAGTTGGGGGAAAGATCGTCAAAATTGATCCCGTAGTAATATATGACTCCCCGAACGAACGGGTGAATGGGAAACCCGAGCCCACGGACGAAATGGGGAAGGAACACGACTATCTCATAAGATTCCGGAGTAGGGACGACCTGTCCCGCCAGTGGAAGACGGTGACCGATCTTCTGGGCCACATAACCGGCTCCCCGAAACTTCTTGATGTCCTTCTCCTGGACAGTTGAGGCCATCCATCTCCCTCCTGCTCCGGATCCAGATATCTTCAGGAAACTTTCCTTCAACGGGGAAGAAGAGTGCTTGGGCGTTAGAGCTCGCATAGAGGGGAATGAGCTAGCAGGAGAAGAAGGTGTGGGTAAAAGAGAAAGGAACCTGACCTCCTTATAAAGGCAATAGTTCCCACTTGCCTGGTGGAACCCGTCTGCCTCCCACTCACCGTGAATAGCGGCACGGTTAGGTTACCCATACCCATATTGATGAGGATCTCGTGATAAGGGGACACGATCTCTGCTTTGACGAGACATGTCAAAGAAACCGCCTCGCAATACGCGCTGTAGCTGATTGTGGGAAAATAGATCGAATAATGATCCGACCATAATAACCTATCACGTCATCAGGAAAAAATTGTCAGCGGATGGCCTTTGTGAAATATCATTCCCTCTACGGTGGCATATGAAGACCATCTTGCAGATCCGGACACGATTTGGGTGTTCGACAATAGCTTTGGAGTATTCGGAGAAGGAACCCGCCTTGCAATGCCGAAGACAATACTGCGCGCCGGACTCATCGTCATTGAGGCCTTGTTCAGGGGCTACTGAGCGTGTCCTGGATTAGGGGGTATCCGGACAGCCGGACTATGTGCAACATCCAGACTATTGAAGCATGAAGATACAAGACTCAAGACTTCGGCCCGTGTCGGGATGGGACTTTCCTTGGCGTGTGAGGGAGTCCTGGACTAGGGGGTGTCCGGATAGCCGAACTATCATCATCGGCCGGACTCCAAGACTATGAAGATACAAGATTGAAGACTTTGTCCCGTGTCTGGATGGGACTTTCCTTGGCGTGGAAGGCAAGCTTGGCGATACGGATATGTAGATCTCCTACCATTGTAACCGACTCTGTGTAACCCTAGACCTCTCCGGTGTCTATATAAACCGGAGGGTTTTAGTCCGTAGGACACAACAACAACAACAACAACAACAACAACAACAACAACAACAATCATACCATAGGCTAGCTTCTAGGGTTTAGCCTCCTTGATCTCGTGGTAGATCCACTCTTGTACTACCCATATCATCAATATCAATCAAGCAGGAGTAGGGTTTTACCTCAATCGAGAGGGTCCGAACCTGGGTAAAAACATCGTGTCCCTTGTCTCCTGTTACCATCTGCCTAGACGCACAGTTTGGGACCCCCTACCCGAGATCCGCCGGTTTTGATACCGACATTGGTGCTTTCATTGAGAGTTCCTCTGTGCCGTCACAATCAGGAAGGATGTCTCTTCCCGTCTTTAAAGACGGTACCATTGCCAAAGGAGCTTTGGCCGCCGGCCAAACTATCCGGCTAGGTGGTTTTCTTATGACCGCCTGTTCGGCCGCCGCTTCGATGATGACCTCTCGGGTCATCAAAAGCGAACTTCGCGTCAACTTGGAATTCACCGAGCAGCTGGATCTGATGGAGCTCTCTTCCGTAAACGAGATCTTGGATCGCATTGCCGCCCTGGGAGTCGCTATAGACTATGATCAGATTGGGTTTAAAACCGATCTGAGAGAGATTAACTCTCCCCAGGTTACCCACCATGTTGCGGTGGTAGAGGAACAACACGGCGACTCTTCTTCTATATTAAAGACCAGTTATGTCCGGACTCCTGATCCCTCCATGCCGGATTCCCGCGGAGGGACGGACGTCAATCAAGTACTGAACCTAAAGTCAGGCAGCGGACCAGATTCGTTGGACAACATCTAGCAATCTAAGCTTCCAAATTCGGAAACTTTTCGGCCCTTGAGCCTCATGTTGTGCAGGGTTTCGGACTTAATTCCACCCGCCAACCCAAACATAAGCGATCTATCTCAAATCCGGCAAGAGCCTGCCAAAACAGTACATCATTACTGGGCCAGATTCCTCGTGGTTATGGACAGGATAAAGGACTGTCATGAGGAAAGTGCAATCTCAATTTTCTGCAACAATTGCACGGACAAGGGAATCATGAACGCCATAAGTCGCCGCGAAATTACACGCTTCGCCGACCTGGCATCCATAGTACGAAAGTATTGTGCGATGGAGAGCACCTGGAAAACCGAAACTAAGTTTTGGGACAATCCAGCTCCGAACACAACCCTAGTCTGAAACAAAAGGGTGCATCATGCTCAGGCACCCGGGACAAAAACCAAAAAGCAAAAACCCCATAAAGGGCACGGAACCATACTGGAGGGATGGCTCAGCGGACCCTGTAAAATCCATAGTACAGAGGGTGCCACTCCAACACATAGCCTTCGAGCATGTTGGATACTACGGCATGTGGCCAAAATTGGCGAAGAGCTTCTAGCCCCGGAGAACCAGCCCAACAGTACCAGTACGGTACTGACAGTCTTCGAGACTTTCGCATCAAATAATATGCGGAAACAAACAATCCGCAGCCTTGCCGAAGTATACCAAGTAGCAACAACAAATCCATGGAGCGACACGGCTATCACCTTCAACGCCAGCGATGAACCTAAATTCCGAACAGCACGAGCACCAGCAGCATTGGTCCTCAGTCCAATAGAGGATGGCTTTCATCTTACCAAGGTACTCATGGATGGCGGCAGCGGATTAAACCTCATCTACGAGGAAACCCTTCGAAAAATGGAAATAGACTGCAGCCGCATTGAGCAAAGCAGCACAACCTTTAGAGGAATAATCCCTAGTCGGGAAGCACGCTGCACAGGAAAAATTACACTTGATGTGGTGTTCGGCTCGCCGGACAATTACAGGTCCGAGGTGGTCACATTCCAAGTGGCCCCGTTCAGCAGCGGATATCACGCTTTACTAGGGCGAGAGGCATTTACAATTTTCCAAGCCATACCCCATTACGGGTACATGAAGCTTAAAATGCCCGGGCCCAATGGAATCATCACTCTTGTCAGTGATCCAGACATAGCACTCCGCGCTGAAAACAAGACAGCCGCACTAGCCCTAGAGGCACTATCCGAAGCCCTAGCGGAAGAGGAACTCACTGTGCTGCGCTCCATGGTGAACATGGACGATGTGATACTCCATAAGAGATCCAAGTCCACCTCTTTTAAACCAGCGAACGAAATAGTCAAATTCCAGGTCCATCCAACGGACCCCACAAAGACGGCCTCCATTGGGGCACAATTAAACCCTGATGTAGACGCCGCACTACGAGAATTCCTTCGGGAAAATTGGGACATTTTTGCCTGGCACCCTTCAGATATGCCAGGAATCCCACGCAGGCTGGTAGAACACAGCCTAAACATCCTAAAAGGATTCAAGCCAGTCAAACAGGCTCTTCGGCAATTTTCCAAACCCAAAAGACAGGCAATGGGAGAGGAGCTAGCCAAACTATTAGAAGCCGGATTCATCAGAGATATAAAACATCCGGACTGGCTAGCGAACCTGGTGATGGTACCAAAAAAGGACAAATCCTGGCGCCTTTGTGTCGATTTTAAAGACCTTAACAAGGCCTGTCCAAAGGACCATTTCCCTCTTCCCCGCATCGACCAAATCATCGATGCCACCGCAGGGCACGATTCATTGTGCTTCCTCGATGCATACTCCGGATACCATCAAATCAAGATGGCGGAAACAGACCAGGCCGCAACGGCATTCATTACTCCATACGGACCATTTTGCTTCAACACAATGCCCTTCGGACACAAAAACGCCAGCGCAACATATCAGCGTATGATTCAGACATGTCTGGCTACCCAGATAGGAAAAACAGTGGAGGCATACGTAGACGATGTGGTCGTTAAGACCAAACACGTCGAAACTCTAGTAGACGATTTGAGGCTCACATTCAACAACCTCTGAGCATATGACATTAAGCTCAACCCGGAAAAATGCGTTTTCGGCGTACCAGCCGGAAAACTCTTGGGATTCATTGTATCCGGTAGAGGAATTGAAGCAAACCCAGCCAAGATCCGAGCTCTGTCACAATTGGATATCCCAAAAGACCTCAAACAAATACAAAAACTGATTGGATGCATGGCAGCTCTAAGCCGCTTCATCTCCCGTTTGGGAGAAAAGGCATTGCCCCTTTATCGCCTCCTCCGGCGTACCGAACACTTCGAATGGACGGATGCTGCTACAGCCGGACTCAAAGAAATAAAGGCCATATTGGCAACAAATCCGATCCTGGCCGCGCCTAACCTGGGCGAACCGATGTTATTATATATCGCGGCAACACATCAAGTTGTCAGCGCGGTACTCGTCGTCGAACGAGAAACAGAAGGACACAAATTCCCTCTTCAAAAACCAGTGTACTACGTATCCACTGTCTTAACCCCATGCAAGTCCCCGTATCCACACTATCAAAAGATAGCGTACGTGGTGTTCATTGCATCCCGGAAGCTGCGACACTACTTTCAAGAGTGTTCGCTAACAGTGGCCTCCGAAGTACCTCTCAACGACATTATAAACAACCGTGACACGACGGGCAGGATTGCAAAATGGGCCATTGAGCTCTTACCATTCGACATAACCTACAAACCATGATGAGCTATAAAGTCGCAAGTTTTGGCTGATTTCATCGCCGAATGGACCGAAGCCGAACTCCCTAAAGAGTACAGCGGATACTCCAATTGGATCATGCATTTCGACGGGTCCAAAATGTTGGCCGGCTTGGGGGCTGGCGTCGTATTGACGTACCCAACCAGAGACACAGACCAGTACGTACTTCAGATAGTGTACACGGACTCCAACAATGCAGCCGAATATGAGGCCCTTCTACATGGTCTCCGGATGGCAATCTCCATGGGTATTCAACGCATAGAGGTGCGCGGGGATCCAAACCTCGCAATATCCCAAGTAAATGGAGACTTTGATGCCAAGGATCCGAAAATGGCAGCCTACCGCAACGCCGTCTTAAAAATGTCAGCTCGGTTCGAAGGACTCGAATTCCACCATGTAGCCCGGGATAATAACCAGGCAGCCGACGTGTTGGCACGCATCCGCGCAAAACGCGACGCCGTCCCTCCAAACATCTTCCTGGAGCGGCTCTTTAAGCCATCCGTATTATGGGAAGAGGAGTCCGGAAATAACAACCCGGAACCGACCGCACCACCCAACACGGAACATTCTGACACAATCGGTGGCTCAACCAATGAAATAACATCTTCAGCCCATGAAATAATGGCAGTAATTGCCCCGTGGACAGAACCATTCCTAGCCTACTTAATTAGGCAGGAACTTCCCGAAGACCAAAACAAGGCCCGCTGCATAGTTCGACGATCTAAAGCCTACAAGGTCCATGAGGGAGAACTTTATAAGAAAAGCACAACCGGAGTCCTTCAAAGGTGCATCTCCGAAGAGGAAGGGCGAAATCTCCTGGCTGAAATTCACGCCGAACTCGGCGGGCACCACGCTGCAGCCCGGGCCCTTGTAGGCAAGGCCTTCCGTACAGGATTTTATTGGCCGACTGCCCGGGCAGATGCTCAGGACTTAGTCCAACATTGCGTCGGTTGCCAGCTCTTTGCTAATCAAAGCCACATGCCACCCACCGCCCTCAAAACTATACAGATCACCTGGCCGTTCGCGGTCTGGGGGCTTGACATGGTTGGACCCCTTATAGGGGGAACCCACAAGCAAAAATACCTATTGGTCATGGTGGATAAATTCACCAAATGGATAGAGGCCAAGCAGGTTAAAACGGCTGAATCCGGACCTGTGATAGACTTCATATCTAGGGTACTACACCGTTATGGCGTCCCCCACAGCATCATCACTAATAACGGCACGAACTTCACGGCCGACGAGGTTAAACTCTGGTGCAAAAACATGGGCATCAAGCTCGACTACGCTTCAGTTTATCACACTCAAACTAACGGTCAAGTCGAACGAGCAAATGGTCTAATCATGAGCGGCATTAAACCCAGGTTAGTGCGGTCCCTTACGGAATCTAACAAGCACTGGGTGGAGGAGCTCGACTCCGTACTCTGGGGGCTGCGGACCACGCCAAATCGTACTACCGGATTCACGCCATTCTTTATGGTATACGGCGCAGAGGCAGTTTTGCCCTGCGATATAATTCATGACTCACCTCGAGTGCGCATGTACGAAGAAAGAGAAGCCGAGTTGGATCGACAGGACAATTTGGATGCATTGGAGGAGGAGCACGACGTGGCAAAGGCCCATTCCGCATTCTATCAACATCAGGCTCGAAGATATCAAAGTAGAGAAGTACGGGCCAAAACTTACAATGTTGGCGAACTAGTTCTACGCCTGCCGGACAAGAAAAAGGACAAACTCAAGCCCAAGTGGGAAGGTCCCTTCATCATCGATCTAGTCCTGACCGGCGGAGCATACCGTCTACGAAACGCATCGAACAATCGACTCGAGCCAAACCCATGGAACGCAGCCCGCCTCCGAAGATTCTACGCCTAGTGCTGGACTCAGAGTTCGTCTCCTTCCTCCGTCCACGTTTTAAATGTTTGATGTCTTTTGTTTTTTCTCTTCCTTCCTCCATTCTTTTCGTAAAGCCTTTGTGGGTTGACTTGCACATTGTTCGCACACACTTGACGTGCCACTCGCACTCATTATACCTGGGGGCTTCTTTAACAGAAGCTTATTTATACGGGCTCCATGCCCAACACTTGCGTCACACTTCCGCATGTACCTTTTACTCACCATTATATGCATCGATATGACTTAAGTTTTTGCCAAGCTGGGTTGCCTGGCTCCTGTGCTTACCCCTACGTTCCCGATTGTTCGGCTAGGAGGTAAAGGGAGCACCTCTGCGATTGTTACTGCCGGGTCAGCCGGATGTGTACCTCAGACTGGGTGAAGCCGAAAGCTAGCGTTCTTAAGGGAATATTCGGTCTGTGACTTGAAAGATGATTTCTTATTTATTTACTTATCTGCCCTCAGATGCTTTTCTGCTCTTTTCGCAGTCCGTACATGCACTTTAGGGCATGCCTCCCAGGGAAAGGAACCCCTAACGGAACTATTCTCCCTGGAAGATGTTTCTTACTAACCATGTAATATAACATAACTAGTTGGGCACTTGTCTGATAAAGCACTAATGACCCCTACGCCTGGTCTCCATGCATGCCCCGGTTTTTTCATAACCGTGAGGGTATTCGGACACACTCCGGACTCTAGGGTCCCGAGGTTGAAGCGAAAAGGTCCGCAAAGACAAACGATCTACAATCCGGCTAGAAGGCATTATACATGTCATTTTAAAATACATCGTCAAATTGACTGATTGTACTCCTCTTCAATCCCATCTAACAGGTTGTCTAATTTACAGTCCTGTTGGGAATACTTAGCGGCCAACTCTACTTGGCCGTACATTAAGCTCACAGGGATCTCCTTCCCATCGGGCCCCATAGGTCCGACCTCGGCCATGTGGTTCGGATCCGCCTTCGGGTACCACGTCTTCACCATGGCCCAGGCCTCCCTGGCACCTTGACGGCAGGCCGATATCTTCCACAAACAGAAGCGCTGCCGTGCTCCCTGAAGCTTCTCCGCAAGCCCTCCAAGGCCCTCGGGTAGGGAGACGGACGGCCATAAGGCCTGGGCGACGCCACCCATCGCCTTCCGAACATGTTCGTGCAGTTGCACCAGCTCGGGAAGTTGGTCACCCGTTGAACCGGGCATTTCCTCCGCAGGGCGACCTGTGAGCACACCTACAGACACATTCCTGTCAATCGACATCCTCGCCAAACTCATCTTTTCAAAAGAGTTTGCTCAAGCACTTACTGTAGATGCCGCGACGAAGCCGCCGATTCTCCTTTACGGCATCAGACAGCTGGACCCGTGTCAGGACCCCGACACAATGCCACATCGATCTAGCATGTAACACCTCATATCACTTTGCGGCCTCACGCATGGTATTCCCACGGGTGTCGCCTTACCTTTGCCCGGGACCATTTGCGCCTTTTGGCACACGTATATGATAGTGTCGCTAGCATCCATATGATAAGGAGCCCGGGCTGACATGGCTAGTCGTAAACCAAAAGTGGCACAAACTTACAAGGGCAAGCATCCATGACCCAACATCGAATGTGTCGGTCATCAGCGAGTGAATCCAGGCTGTAGCACTGGGCTAGCACGACTCCGGTGAACCGGGCTGTAGCGGGCTAACAGGACTCCGGTATTCATCGCGTGACATTTCCCCGAGGGGACAGACACAGGAACGAATAAGGACACATGCCGGCCAGCCTAAGGTTTCCAGAGCAGTAGCAAGCTACCTTGGCTCGGTGGAAACACTAGGAGACATTTCCTGGTAAGAGAGGCTACTAAGGATAAAAAACTAGATAGTCAGATCCCACACATGCCAAGCATTTCAATAACATACACACAATATGCTCGATATGTGCAAATACAACATGGCATCACAACATGACTCTACGACTCAAGTATTTTATTCTATAGGCTCCGAGGAGCGAGATATTACAAACATGGGTCTCATGACCCAACATTCAGAGCATACAAGTTGAAGCACAAGCGGAAGCTTAACATGTCTGAGTATAGACATCTACAAACGAAAAAGGCTGAGAAGCCTGACTATCTACTAGATCCTGCCGAGGGCACAAGATCGTAGCTGAGGTAACAAGCTAAACATCGAAGTCCACGCGGAACTACTAACAAGAACGAAGTCTTTCTACAAAAACATAAAATAGGCAAACGTGAGTACAAATGTACCCAGCAAGACGTACATCAGAACTATCTACTTATGCATCATTATCAACAAAGGGGATGGTGGGGTTTAACTGCAGCAAGCCAGCTTTGACTCAGTGGCTATCCTAAACTACGACTGCAAGTAACTCTTTTGAGGTGGCGCGCACGAGTCCACATATTCACCATATCAATACACCACTATGGATCCGCTCCCATCTCCCTATGAGAACGCCATCCATAGCACTCACACTTATCTTGCGTATTTTAGAGTATCCACTTTCACTTGTCTATGAACTGTACAGGCAACCCAGAAGTCCTTTATCGCGGACACGACTATTCGAATAGATGATGTTAACCCTACAGGGGTGTACTTCTTCACACACGCTCTCACCACTTACCGCCGTTTACACGACATGTACTCGAGAACCTTCAAGCGGAAGCCCAACGAGGGTGTCGGCCACGACCTACCTAAACACTCAAGTCTCTAGTCCAGGTTTATCGCCTATTCAGGTTCCATCCGCAGGGAGTCCGGCCGAGGTTTCCACATACGGCCCCGAACGATGTCTACAGGGTTCCGTGACACCAAACGGGCGCCCGGTATACCCGGCCACGTGCCTACCGCATCACAGCCCACCCCTCCGGTCAGCGCTGCGCACGGCCTCCAGCATACTACAAACACCAGAAACTACTTGCAACTCCTGGACAGAGGACAAGGGTGATTAAGAAGCCGAGAGGGTCCATTGGTTTCGAGCCCAATGCGTGGTAGTATCTGTTTCATGGATCACAAACACAAACTCAGTTCCTGAGGACGGCTGCAATGAGACAACCCACCATGTACTCCTACATGGCCTCTCACCGCTACCTTTACCAAATCGTGTTCACACACTTAGCTCTCAACAGTAGGACATGTTCACACACCTCTGATTCATCCTCGATGAATCGGACCTGACTCAACTCTAAGCAGTAGCAGGCATGACAAACAAGCATGAATGAGTAGGCACAACAGGGCTCAAACAACTCCTACTCATGCTAGTGGGTTTCATCTATTTACTGTGGAATGACAGGTCATGCAGAGGATAAAGGGGTTCAGCTACCGCAGCAAGTAACAGATGAATCGATGTTGTCCTAATGCAGTAAAAGAGAGCAGGACCGAGAGAGTGGGATTGTATCGGAATGGACAAGGGCGTTTTTCTTGCCTGGCACTTCTGAAGATAGCATTGAGTCTACATCAGTGTCAACGATCACAATGGAGGTACAACATCTACCGAGGAGGAACAATACCGGCAAACAGAGAAGAAACACGATCAATGCAATGCACAATATGATGCATGCTATGAAATGGCAATATGAATGTGTTTTGGGCTAATGCAAGCTAGAACAGATTGAGATGAGTCCATTTGAATCAAAGATTCAAATGCAAACCCATTTTAAGAGGTCATATTAGTGCATTAACTTGTTTCACCTAAACAGCAAGGTTAAAGTGTTCTAACATGCATGAAAATGGTACATATGGATAGATTGTATTTTTCTGATCATTTTTCATATATAATTTGTTTGATTTGGAGTTACGGTTGAATTTGTATGATTTTTAGAAGTTAGCACTATTTTCTGAGATTACCTGAAAAAGAATAAATCCAGAAAAACCTATTACTGTGTCAGCATTGCGTCATGCTGACCTCAGCAGGTCAACTGACCCGGTCCAGGTCAAACCTGACCAGTGGGTCCCTTCTGTCAGTAGTTAGTTAAACTAATTAAATTTAATTAGCGTTAAACTAACACTAACCTAGTTTAGTTAGTGGCCTGGGGCCCACACGTCAGTGACCCAGGGGGTCAAACTGGGCCCACCCGTGGTCAAACGAGGTCTGCGGGGTCAACTCGCCGGTGTTTAGCCGCCGGCGAGGCCAAACGCAACGGTGCAGGTGCGGGTTTCACGTACAGGGCACCGTTTGGGGCGCCGTTGGGCTCTATGGGTAGCTGGGAGCGAGCCACGGCGGGTGGTGCAGGTGGTTGGGCTCGGGGTCACCGGAAATGGCGCCGGCAACGTGTTTGGTGGCGGCCGGAGCTCGGCGAGCTCGGGCTCGTCTCTAGGAGGCACGGAGAAATGCGTGGAGTGGTGTTGCGGCCTCCTGGGGGTGCGGTGAGGCTAACGGGCAGGGTGGCTAGGCCGTTGCATGGCCGAAGTCTCGTCGGCGACGAGCTCGACGGCGGCGCGTGCGGTTGAGCTTTGTGCGGTCACTATGGTGCTCGAGAGAGGGGGTGGAGAGGATGGGGAGGTAGCTAGGCTCACGGTGGTCACGGCGGGGCAGATGGCGAGGTCGGGGACGAGTTGCTGCAGCAGTGACGGCGAAAGGGATCTCCGGCGACGGTCGGTGAAGACGGGGTCGGTGGAGGTGGTGCAGAGCGTGCGAGCGCTCGGGGCTCGGCTAGCTCGACGGAGCGGACGACGGCGGGGCTTGCGGACACGGTGGAGTGGCGCGAGGACGACGGTGGCCGCGACTACGGCGGCGGTGCAGCGGCAACTGCTTCGGCCATGGCGGGAAAGGGCGAGAGAGAGGACAGGGGGAGAGAATGAGATGTCCAGGGGCTCGGGCGCAGCACCGAGGAGGCCCTTCGAGGCCTCGCACTGGTGCGGGCGACGCAGGCAGGTAGGGAGGTGGCGTGGCGAGCTCGGCGACGTCGCGGTGTCCCTCCTCTGCCTACTGGCAGAGGTGGGTGGTGACTGGCACGGGCCAGGTGGGCCGGCCCAGTGCAGGTAAGTGGCCACTGGCCTTTCTCTCTCTCTCTCTCTCTTTTGTCATTTTAATTGTGTTTCTAATTTTCTGTAACTGTAGGGCTTTATTAAAAATACTTAGGCATCTTTAAAAATCCTGAAAAAACTCAGGGGCTCTGTTTAGATTATTTCCAACAGCCCACACTTATTTTCAGAATTATTTGAGCATTTAGAATATTTTATAGCATTTAAATGCCCAAATGCAAACAGAGTATGATTTAATTCAGAGCCCAATATGTCCTGCAAAAATATAAACCATTTTTGGTAGATGCTTCCACCTCAAACCAGAAATGTTGAACATTTTTAGAGGGCATTTGAGTTCAATGAAAAAGATTTTATTTTGACCCTAGTTGAATTCGTTTGGTGCTAGGGTTTAAGCATCCCCATTTCAAGTTTAAATAGAAATGAAAATGATGCATGGATGCAATGCCACTAATTACAAGAGGATTTCTAGGGCTGTGACAACTCACCCCCACTAAACAAGAGTCTCGTCCCGAGATTCAAGATGTGAGGTAAGAATACAGAGGGGGTACAAGACCAACACAATCTTCACGATCCAGGTTGCACCTCATAAGGTTGTTGATTTGTTGCATACGTTGATCTTGACATCCTCGCTTTTGAGATCTTCATCCACGCGATGACGACGGAAAGAAACTCTACTAGGATTTATCTTCTCAAAGATCAAACTATACAATCTCAACTCGTAGAATGAGATGTTGAAACATCTCGAGTTGAGACACAAAACACATCGACAGGGAAGGAAGAACAACGACGGGGTTTGATTTGGTAGGCAACAATTCCACGCTTTAGAAAGATGGTGGATGGTGTCAAGGTGGCGAGGAGATAATTGCCATGATCCCGTAACGGGGCACCTTGGAAAAGGTGACTCGTTGAACTGTTCCCTTAGGTGGCAAAAAGAATTACTTTTGATTCAGAGATCATTGAAACTCTTTAAACCAGCCTAAGGCAATCACAATCGATCATTTGGCGGGGTTCAAAGGAATGACATATCCGGAATCGAATGGATGATGTGGACTACCTTGTTGAAGACAACACGATGGATGATTTTGCTTATCACCAGAAATGGATGGGACCCATGACAAGACCACTTTTAAAGATAATCTTGGACAGCAATTGCTGAGAAGGGCAGCCCGTCGGGAATTGGCACCATGGCGGTGCAAGCTGGGAACAAAATGCAAATGTTGGGAGTGTTCCAACCATCATATCTACCTGAGATTCAGATCTGGTTGGTGTCAGAATATTCCAGACTCATCAAGTCCAAAAGGAAAAATGAAAGTTTGCAACACAAATCGACGAGATGACGTCGCGAGATTCTCGGGGAATGAACTACGATAGCAAGCTCCAAAACATGAGCTGGTTCTGCTACAACATGTGAACACGTTGTCCGAGACAAGCATGACCACACAGTAGTCTTATAATAAAACACTACCGAGTTCAGGAGGAAAACCATCATCGAGGATATCGAAGTCCTTGCGTAAGTCTAGCTCTTAAGAAGAAACTTCTTCTCCTTGAACAAATCAACCAGTGGCTTGGTGTGCTAGGAATACATATAGAATGAAGGTTGCTAGTCTCCAGACCACAGAATACTTCACACATATGCATGACTGACTTGGGATGATTCCAGAGGAAGCAAAACAAACCTTTCTCAAATTAATGGCGGCAACTTACACCAAATGCACATGAATTCGAGGAAGTCACTTCTTCCATCCAAGCATAGGCTTCATGAACGGAACATGAAGGCATTGCTTACAAAGTTTTCAACACTAGGTTGATGTTCAACATGAATCATGGGGGGAGACAAAATGCCGCTGATGGGCTCAACAGCAACTCATCGGAATTTCCATATCACTGGACTTCCACCATCATGTGAACACGGTGATAGCATTGGTCAGACCAAAAGATGTAATGGTGTATGCTCGAGGGATCAACCACGAGTAAGACAACATTACGAACATCGTTGGTTCTGATTTGACTTGACGATAGCCCATACTCAAGTCAAAGTTTGGACAAGACGATAGATTCAACAACCGATCACGAGGAACAATCGATGAAGCTATCATCTCTCGTCAACACACACACACACACACACACACACACACACACGCAAGATATCCCCTTTGGAGTGAACTAGGTGGATTAAGCTTTTATCTTCCAACTCTCCAAGTTGTTGTTTTAGCTTAACCAATTAGTTCAGAGGTATCTAACATAGATTCTTGGAGAGAGAGTGGTTTATTGGAAAACCAACTTGATCACGAACTCAACATATCGGTCAGGGGACGACCTGGTGATACTTCCGTGAAGATATTCAGAAAATCACGAACCACCGATATGTCTCTAAGCTCGAGAACAATCTTGCTTTTCAAGGCAAGACGACATGATTAGAAGAGTGAGGGATTGACACAATCCTAACTCATTGATCGGAGGGTGCACCGGAAATAAGGACTAGGTAGCACGATCAATCTTAGAATGATGATTCCATAACCAACACACTAAGAATGAGATTTCCGTCCATTAACCACTAAGCAACATGGTTGCTAGGGGTATTGATTTCACACATCATGATCCACTTGTCGGCGTTTCGGTTACAACAACACAAGGACCGAGGAATGAATGATGATGGTGAGGAGTATCACTACATCAAGAATTCATAAGGGATGGTGCAATTCTCATGACAATCCTGACATAAAGGGGGTAATACTCCAGGGTAGAACAGAGTAAAAGCTGGATTGGCATTTGATCTGCAGAACATGACTACTTTGACCCAATCCTAGATATGGACGAGGCACTGGAGTTTGTTTCTCCTAGTCATTCCGGAATAGAATGGCTTGACGGACCACAAGAATAATAGACATCGATAAATACGATTGCACAATTACTCCTTACTATCAATTGACAGACGAGGTCAGAAGTCAACTAAAGAGGGACAACTCAAAGGAACATATGATTTTCTGAGTTGTGGATACACAGATTAGTATGTCGAACCAAGTTCAACAAATTTCTTCCGGATAATCCATGCGGAGAGGTGGGACTGGCAGGGTCACGATATAGAATGGAGAACTCTTCGAGAGCACTCTTGTTGTGATCTTTCGGTTCAGCGAGGAACTTCTGCCAAGAATGGTTCATAGTATTTGGAAGAATGATATACCACGGACCTTGAAGACTATCGCAAAGGTCACTAATATCCTAAAGGTATGAGCAACACTAACAACATGAAGTAAGTAGGGAAATCTCGGGTTCAGAAAACCCAGGAGTAGAATACCTACCAACTAAATGGCATCACGGGATGCTTTCGAGAATGATGGCCAGAATCATCACACTAGACACAGAACATAGCTAGATTACCAGGTGTCGGTGTCAAAACCGGCGGATCTCGGGTAGGGGGTCCCGAACTGTGCGTCTAGGCGGATGGTAACAGGAGACAAGGGACACGATGTTTTTACCCAGGTTCGGGCCCTCTCGATGGAGGTAAAACCCTACTCCTGCTTGATTGATATTGATGATATGGGTAGTACGAGAGTGGATCTACCACGAGATCAAGGAGGCTAAACCCTAGAAGCTAGCCTATGGTATGATTGTTGTAATGGTTGTTCGTCCTACGGACTAAAACCCTCCGGTTTATATAGACACTGGAGAGGGCTAGGGTTACACAGAGTCGGTTACAATGGTAGGAGATCTACATATCCGTATCGCCAAGCTTGCCTTCCACGCCAAGGAAAGTCCCATCCGGACACGGGGTGAAGTCTTCAATCTTGTATCTTCATAGTCTTGGAGTCCGGCCGATGATGATAGTCCGGCTATCCGGACACCCCCTAGTCCAGGACTCCCTCAGTAGCCCCCGAACCAGGCTTCAATGACGTCGAGTCCAGCGCATATATAGTCTTCGGCGCTGCAAGGCGGGTTCTCCTTCAAATTCCATGTGTTTGCCGGATAGTGTCCGGCTCTTTTATAAATGTTGCGCTCCTTGGCTTCCACGCCCAATAATGGCCTTCTTCCACGCGTCGCACGAATGCCAAAAGCCAGGGTATCTTTTATGTTTTACCCCCTAGCTGCGCAAGTAATCTGTCTATAAGAGAGATAAGAATCCAGATCCAAATCACACCATCCTTCTTCCGCGAGTACTCATCAGAGCGCTTCTGACCGAAAACCCATTCCATCATGGACCGTCGACATGGCTCCTCTTCTCGCGCTCCCAGCCCTCTGCCAGGAGATTGGAGGAGATGCTCTGTTCCGCATAACAAGCTGGCGAAGCTTCAAGCGGAGGGATATCTTCCTCCGGCCTTTATGGTCCCGATTCGAGCCGGGCTGGCCACCTACAAAGGTGGGAAGCAAGCGGAGGCCACCCCTAGTCCCTCTAAAGGAGAGCGGGTGTGCTTCGTCCCCTATCTAATAAGGGGGCTTGGATTTCCTGTACATCCATTCCTCCGCGGGCTTGTGGAGTTCTACGGACTCCAGCTCCATCACCTCACGCCCGCCTCTATTCTGCACATCGCGGGTTTCGTAGCTCTTTGTGAGCTATTCCTGGGCATCGAGCCCCATTTTGCGCTGTGGAAGCGGCTATTCTGCCTCGTACCCCGCTCTCACGAGGGGTCAATATATCAAGTGGGAGGTGCCGAAATATGGCGCATCGCCGGGACCGGATATCCATCCGGAACCCCAAAGAAGGCGTCCGAAGATTGGCCTTCGGAATGGTTTTACATAGAAGACGCTCCACTGCCGGACCCAGTTCGGATCGGCCTCCCGGAGTTCAGCAAGGCTCCTCTGAAGAAATGCCTAAGATGGCGCCCGCGGAGCCCTCAACTGGAGGAAGACAAGGGCGTCCATTATTTGATGGGCCGGATAAGGTTACTGGCCCATTCCGGATTGACCATGATTGGAGTCATGGCCACGTGCATAATGCGGGGGGTGCAGCCGCTGCAATACAGGGGCCACCCCATGTGGGATTTCAACGGGGAAAATGATGCCACCCGTCATGGCCGCAAAGGGCCGGGATCGGCCGAAGATCTAGTGAAGATTCTGTCTGGCCTGTACAAGGGGGAGAAGGAGGACTTCCTCCAGACGAGCCCATTGAAAGGGTTCTCCATGAATAACCCTTGACGCTGGGTAAGCGGACATTTTATTTATCCGACCCATGCTTTTAAATTTTTAAGTACCTTACTTTACGATTTCGACGCAGGAGCTGCGTCGGGATGTGGAGGGCATACATAGTCCGGCTCCACAACCCGAGGATCCAGGAAGATCCCTTGATCCGACCTCCGAAGAGGATCCGAACATAAAGGTGGAGCTAATCGACGGGGTGTTCCACCAACTTAGCATGGACAATGCTCTAGTCGCCATTACGGCTGACTACCCCGGCTTGTTACCGGCTTCCCAGGTACTTATGACCGAAGTCCTGACTCCATTATTTCATCCTTGCGCATTTCTGACCACTGTATACAACGGTGTCTTGCAGGAGGTGCCTTCAAGGCGGGAAGCCGAACCCGCGGCGGCTGACAAACAAGGGTCAGTCCGGCCCCGCCGGCGAAAGAGGAGTGCGGTGCGAATCGAAACGTCACCGCAACGGTATAGCTCGCGACCGTTACTTAGGAAAATATTCCTAGGGGGTGTATAAATGCTGATGACTTTTTCAGGAGAAAGAGCGCTCGCCGGACTGTGCCCGGCGAGGTTGCCACCCAAGCCTCCGCCAGCCAGGCTCCACCACCTGGTCCGGAGGGGGAGGCGAGCGCAAGGCGCGAGCCGGATACTCCTCCAACGGAGGATGCCGACAGGCTATCCGCCACCAGGTCTGAGGTGGAGAGCTCCATGAACCATAGGCGGCGCCGGATAGTTTTCCGTGACGCGTGTCTCTCCCCTGAGGCGTTGAATGCCTTTAACGCGGGAGACGCGCACCTCCGTGCTGCTCCAGATGGTTTGACCAGAGCCACGGAGCAGTATGTAAAAGACATACGGGTGAGGGATTATAATAGCGGTATATGCCAGTAGCCCCCGAGACTTAAAGTAGTTAAAATAACTGATTTAAGGATCTTTTAATGTGCAGGATCTTACAGAGAAGAATACCCAATTGTCCCAGGAGCTACAAGAGTGCAAGGCCCAACTTGAGGCTGCACTCGCTGCCGTAGGAGGAGATACAGAGACCCCTCCTGGTAACACATTATTTCAAAAAGATAAGTGGTGTGCGGCGTGCGTGTAAGTCTGACAATGTTATTGCAGATGTTGCCGGACTGGATCCGGATAAGCAACACCTACTGCGCCAGCTGAAGGCTGGCGAGAGGGTGCTTATGAAGGTACAGCAGGAGAGGAACAAACTCCAGGATGCCCACACCCAGCTTGGGGAAGAGCTGAAAGGTGTTCGGGCCGAGATGTCTGGCTCTGTGAAGGAGAATCAGCGGCTTCGTCGCGGCATCTATGGTAAGTGCTTGAGTGAATTCTTTTGAAAAGAAGAGTTCGACGAGGAAGCCTATTGACAGAAATATGTCTTGTAGGTGCGCTCACAGGTCGCCCTGCGGAGGAAATGCCCGTTTCGACGGGTGACCAACTTCCCGAGCTGGTGCAACTGCTCGAACGTGTTCGGCAGGCGATGACTGGCATCGTCCAGGCCCTATGGCCATCCATGTCCCTACCCGAGGGCCTTGGAGAGCTTGCGGAGAAGCTTAAGGGAGTACGGCAGCGCTTCCGCTTATGGAAGATATCGGCCTGCCGTCAAGGTGCCAGGGAGGCCTGGGCCAAGGTGAAGACACGGTACAAGAAGGCGGATCCAAACCACATGGCCGAGGTCGGACCTGTGGTGCCCGATGGGAAGGAGATCCCTGTGAGCTTAGTGTACGGCCAAGTAGAGTTGGCCACTAAGTATTCCCAATGGGACTGTAAATTAGACAGCCTGTTAGACGGGATTGAGGAGGAGTACAATCAGTCAATTTGATGATGTATTTAAAATGACATGTAAAATGCCTTCTAGCCGGATTGTAGATCGTTTGTCTTTGCCGACCTTTTCGCTTCGACCTCGGGACCCTAGAGTCCGGAGTGTGTCCGAATACCTTCTCGGTTAAGAAAAAACCGGGGCATGCATGGAGACCAGGCGTCGGGGTCATTAGTGCTTTATCAGACAAGTGCCCAACTAGTTATGTTATATTACATGGTTAGTTAGAAACATCTTCCAGGGAGAATAGTTCCGTTAAGGGTTCCTTTCCCTGGGAGGCATGCCCTAAAGTGCATGTCCGGACTGCGAAAAGAGTAGGAAAATATCTGGGGGCAGATAAATAAATAGGTAAAAAATCATCTTTCAAGTCACCGACCGAATATTCCCTTAAGAACGCTAGCTTTTCTGAGGTACACATCCGACTGACCCGGCAGTAGCAATCGCAGAGGTGCTCCCTTTACCTCCTAGCCGAACAATCGGGAACATAGGGGTAAGCACAGGAGCCAGGCAACCCAGCTTGGCCAAAACTTAAGTCATAACGGTGCATATAATGGTGAATAAAAGGTACATGTGGAAGTTTGACACATGTGCTGGGCATGAAGCCCGTATAAGTAAGCTTCTGGTAAAGAAGCCCCCAGGTATAATGAGTCCGGATAGCACATCAAGTGTGTGCGAACAATGCGCAAGTGGGCCTTTAAGGGCTTTTATGAAAAAGGTGAGAGAAAAAAGAGAGAAACGAAAGACAGCTGAAGTGTAAAAATTTGGACGGAGGAAGGAGATGAACTCTTAGTCCGGCGCTAGGCGTAGAATCTTCGGAGGCGGGCTGCGTTCCATGGGTTCGGCTCGAGTTGGTTGTCCGATGCATTTCGCAGACGGTACGCTCCGCCGGTCAGGACTTGATCGATAATGAAGGGGCCTTCCCATTTGGGCTTGAGCTTGTCCTTTTTCTTGTCCGGCAGGCGTAGAACTAGTTCGCCAACATTGTAAGTTTTAGCCCGTACTTCTCTGCTCTGATATCTTCGAGCCTGCTACTGATAGAATGCGGAACGAGCCTTTGCCACGTCGCGTTCTTCCGCCAATGCGTCCAAGCTGTCCTGCCGATCCAGCTCGGCTTCTCTTTCTTCGTACATGCGCACTCGAGGTGAGTCATGAATTATGTCGCAGGGCAAAACTTCCTCTGCGCCGTATACCATGAAAAATGGTGTGAATCCGGTAGTACGGTTGGGCGTTGTCCGCAGCCCCCAGAGTATGGAGTCAAGCTCCTCTACCCAGTGTGTGTTAGATTCCGTAAGGGACCGCACTAGTCTGGGTTTGTTGCCGCTCATTATTAGACCATTTGCTCGTTCCACTTGACCGTTGGTTTGAGGATGATAGACTGAAGCATAATCGAGCTTAATGCCCATATTTTTGCACCATAATTTAACCTCGTCGGCCATGAAGTTCGTGCTGTTATCGGTAATGATGCTATGGGGGACGCCATAATGGTGTACTACCCCGGATATGAAGTCTATCACTGGTCCGGACTCTGCCGTTTTACCTGGCTTGGCCTCGATCCATTTGGTGAATTTGTCCACCATGACCAATAGGTACTTTTGCTTGTGGGTTCCCCCTTTAAGGGGTCCCACCATGTCAAGCCCCCAGACCGCGAACGGCCAAGTGATGGGTATAGTTTTGAGGGTGGTGGGTGGCATATGGCTCTGATTAGCAAAGAGCTGACAACCGACGCATCGTTGGACTAAGTCCTGAGCATCTGCCCGGGCTGTCGGCCAATAAAATCCTGTACGGAATGCCTTGCCTACAAGGGCCCGAGCTGCGGCATGGTGTCCGCCTAGTCCGGCATGAATTTCAGCCAGAAGGTTTCGCCCTTCCTCTTCGGAGATACACCTTTGAAGGACTCCGGTTGTGCTTTTCTTATAGAGTTCTCCCTCGTGGACCCTGTAGGCTTTAGATCGCCGAACTATGCAGCGGGCCTCATTTTGGTCTTCGGGAAGTTCTTGCCTAAGTAAGTAGGCTAGGAATGGCTCTGTCCACGGGGCGATTACTGCCATTATTTCGTGGGCTGAAGGTGTTATTTCATCGGATGAGTCGCCGATTATGTCAGATTGTTCTGTGTTGGGTGGTGTGGCTGCTTCCGGGTTGTTATTTCCGGACTCCTCTTCCCATAGTACGGATGGCTTAAAGAGCCGTCCCGGGAAGATGTTTGGAGGGACAGTGTCGCGTTTCGCGCCGATGCGTGCCAGTACGTCAGCTGCTTGGTTATTATCCCGGGCTACGTGGTGGAATTTGAGTCCTTCGAACCGAGCTGACATTTTTAGGACAACGTTACGATAGGCTGCCATTTTCGGATCCTTAGCGTCAAAGTCTCCATTTACTTGGGATATTGCAAGGTTTGAATTCCCGCGCACCTCTAGGCATTGAATGCCCATGGAGATTGCCATCCGGAGGCCATGTAGGAGGGCCTCGTATTCGGCTGCATTGTTGGAGTCCGTGTACATTATCTGAAATACATATTGGACTGTGTCCCCGGTTGGCGACGTCAATACGACGCCAGCCCCCAAGCCGGCCAACATTTTGGAGCCGTCGAAATGCATAATCCAATTGGAGTATACGCCGTACTCTTTAGGGAGTTCGGCTTCAGTCCATTCAGCGATGAAGTAAGCCAAGACTTGCGACTTTATAGCTCGCCGGGGTTTGTAAGTAATATTGAATGGTAAGAGCTCAATGGCCCATTTTGCAATCCTGCCCGTTGCGTCGCGGTTGTTTATAATGTCGTTGAGGGGCACTTCGGAGGCCACTGTTATCGAACACTCTTGAAAGTAGTGTCGGAGCTTCCGGGATGCCATGAACACCGCGTACGCTATCTTTTGATAGTGCGGGTAACCGGACTTGCAGGGAGTTAAGACAGTGGATACGTAGTACACTAGTTTTTGAAGAGGGAATTTATGCCCTTCTGTTTCTCGTTCGACGATGAGTACCGCGCTTACAACTTGATGTGTTGCCGTGATGTATAACAACATTGGCTCGCCCAGGTTGGGCGCAGCCAGGACCGGATTTGTTGCCAATATGGCTTTTATTTCTTCGAGTCCGGCAGTGGCAGCGTCCGTCCACTCGAAGTGTTCGGTGCGCCTGAGGAGGCGATAGAGGGGCAATGCCTTTTCTCCCAAACGGGAGATAAAGCGGCTTAGAGCCGCGACGCATCCAGTCAATTTTTATATTTGTTTGAGGTCTTTTGGAATATCCAGCTATGACAGAGCTCGGATCTTGGCTGGGTTTGCTTCAATTCCTCTACCGGATACAATGAAGCCCAGAAGCTTTCCGGCTGGTACGCCGAAAACGCATTTTTCCGGATTCAGCTTAATGTTATATGCTCGGAGGTTGTCGAATGTGAGCCTCAAATCATCTACTAGAGGTTCGACGTGTTTGGTTTTGACGACTACGTCGTCTACGTATGCCTCTACTGTTTTGCCGATGTGGGTAGCCAGACATGTCTGAATCATGTGCTGATATGTTGCGCCGGCGTTTTTGAGTCCGAAGGGCATCGTGTTGAAGCAGAATGGTCCATATGGAGTAATGAATGCTGTTGCAGCTTGGTCTGCCTCCGCCATATTGATTTGATGGTATCCGGAGTATGCATCGAGGAAGCACAATGAATCATGCCCTGCAGTAGCATCGATTATTTGGTCGATGCGGGGAAGGGGGAAGGGATCCTTTGGGCCGGCCTTGTTGAGGTCTTTAAAATCGACACATAGGCGCCAGGATTTGTCCTTCTTTGGTACCATTACCAGGTTTGCTAGCCAGTCCGGATGTTTGATGTCTCTGATAAATCCGGCTTCCAGTAGTTTGGCTAGCTCTTCTCCCATTGCCTGTCTTTTGGGTTCAGAAAATCGTCGAAGAGCCTGTTTGACTGGCTTGAATCCTTTTAGGACGTTTAGGCTATGTTCCGCCAATCTACATGGGATTCCTGGCATATCTGAAGGGTGCCAGGCAAAGATGTCCCAATTTTCCCGAAGGAATTCTCATAGTGCGGCGTCTACATCAGGGTTCAACTGTGCCCTGATGGAGGCCGTCTTTGTTGGGTCCGTTGGATGGACCTGGAATTTGACTATTTCATCCGCTGGTTTAAAGGAGGTGGACTTGGATCTCTTATCGAGTATCACATCATCCCTGTTCACCGTAGAGCGCAGCGCAGTGAGTTCCTCCGCCGCTAGGGCTTCGGATAGTGCCTCCAGGGCTAATGCGGCTGTCTTGTTTTCGGCGCGGAGTGCTGTGTCCGGAGCACTAACGAGAGCTATTATTCCGCTGGGCCCGATCATCTTAAGCTTGATGTACCCGTAATGGGGTATGGCTTGGAAAATTGTGAATGCCTCTCGTCCTAATATAGCGTGATATCTGCTGCTGAACGGGGCCACTTGGAACATGACTTCCTCGGACCTGTAATTGTCCGGCGAGCCGAACACCACATCAAGTGTGATTTTTCCTGTGCAGCGTGCTTCCCGGCTAGGGATTATTCCTCTAAAGGTTGTGCTGCTTCGCTCAATGCGGCTCTAGTCTATTTCCATTTTTTGAAGAGTTTCCTCGTAGATGAGGTTTAGTCAGCTGCCGCCATCCATGAGTACCTTGGTAAGATGAAAGTCGTCCACTATTGGACTGAGGACCAATGCGGCTGGTGCTCGGGCTGTTCGGAATTTATGTTCATCGCTGGCGTTGAAGGTGATGGCAGTGTTGCTCCATGGATTTGTTGTTGCTACTTGGTAGACTTCGGCGAGGCTGCGGATTGTTCATTTTTGCATATTATTTGATGCGAAAGTCTCGAAGATTGTTGACACCGTACTGGTACTGTTGGAGTGGTTTTCAGGGGCTAGAAGCTCCTCGCCACTTTTGGCTACCTGCCGCAGTATCCAACATGCTCGGAGGCTATGTGTTGGGGTGGTGCCTTCTGTACTGTGAATTTTACAGGGTCCACTGAGCCATCCCTCCAGTACGGTTCCGTTCCCTTTATGGGGTTTTTGTTTTTTTGTTTTTGTACCTGGTGCCTGAGTGTGATGCACCCTTTTGTTACGGACTAGGGTTGTATTCGGGGCCGGATTGTCCCAAAACTTAGTTTCAGTTTTTTGTAAGCTCTCCATCGCACAGTACTTTCGTACTATGGACGCCAGATCGGAGAAGCGTGCAATTTCACGGCGACTGACGGCGTTCAAGATTCCCTCGTCCGTGCAATTATTGAAGAAAATTGAAATTGCATTTTCTTCTCGGCAGTCCTTTATCCTGTCCATAACCAGGAGGAATCTGGCCCAGTAATGATGTACTGTTTCATCGGGCTCTTGCCGGATTTGAGATAGATCGCATATGTCTGGGTGGGTGGGTGGAATTGAGTCCGGAACCCTACCCATCTCGAGGCTCAAGGGCCGAAAAGTTTCTGGATTTGGAAGCTTGGATTGCTAGACATTGTCCAACGAGTCTGGTCCGATGCCTGACTTTAGGTTCAGTGCTTGATCGAAGTCCGTCCCTCCGTGGGAGTCCGGCATGGAGGGTTCGGGAGTCCGGACATGACTAGTTTTCAATATAGGAGAAGAATCGCCGCGTTGTTCCTCTACCACCACAACATGGTGGGTAACCTGGGGAGAGTTAATCTCTCTCAGATTGGTTTTATGCCCAATATGATTGTAGTCTGTAGCGACTCCCAGGGCGGCGATGTGATCCAAGAGCTCGTTTACGGACGAGAGCTCTATTGGATCCAGCTGCTTGGCGAATTCTGAGTTGACGTGAAGATTGCTTTTGATGACCCGAGAGGTCATCGTCGAAGCGGTGGCCGAACAGGCGGTCACGAGAAAACCACCCAGCCGGATAGTTTGGCCGGCGGCCAAGGCTCCTTTGGCAAAGATACCGTCTTTAAAGACGGGAAGAGGCATCCTTCCTATCGGTGACGGCACAGAGGAACTCTCAATGAAAGCACCAATGTCGGTGTCAAAACCTGCGGATCTCGGGTAGGGGGTCCCGAACTGTGCGTCTAGGCGGATGGTAACAGGAGACAAGGGACACAATGTTTTTACCCAGGTTCGGGCCCTCTCGATGGAGGTAAAACCCTACTCCTGGTTGATTAATATTGATGATATGGGTAGTACAAGAGTGGATCTACCACGAGATCAAGGAGGCTAAACCCTAGAAGCTAGCCTATGGTATGATTGTTGTAATGGTTGTTCGTCCTACGGACTAAAACCCTCCGGTTTATATAGACACCGAAGAGGGCTAGGGTTACACATAGTCGGTTACAATGGTAGGAGATCTACATATCCGTATCGCCAAGCTTGCCTTCCACGCCAAGGAAAGTCCCATCCGAACATGGGATGAAGTCTTCAATCTTGTATCTTCATAGTCTTGGAGTCCGGCCGATGATGATAGTCCGGCTATCCGGACACCCCCTAGTCCAGGACTCCCTCACCAGGTGATACTCTAGACATCTAGGGTCATAATAATAGCTCCAACATATATGTCGAGGCAATAGAATACCTCAACTCAGCAATTAGTGTGGTTGAACTGGCCCAAAGAAACATTGAAACCAGAGGGAAAGGATTTGCAAGTGCATCAGATTGTTTAGAAACCTGGGATGACTCGGACAGCATAACGGCTGTAAATGCTCAAAGGGTTTGAGACATACTGCAAAAATGGTGGCATAACCACTCAGAAGCACAATATCAAGAATCTGAGGCCAGCTATGAATACACGGAAATAGCAGCAACTGAACTGAGGCTTGAAACCAACAATCCTATAGGTCTATGGATTAGTAACACGTTATCCTGATAGAAAGAAGAGAAAGCCTAGTTCCTTAACCCCGTAGAGAAGAAGAGGGTGACTCATATCAGAAGGGCATAAGGTAAAGGAGTAAAAAGAGCCTTACGTTCCATCCCACAATCAATTCCCTTATATAACTAAAGCATTTCTAGACTCAACTTCGACCAGTTTGGCTTGGTAATCCTACAGCCAGTCAGGCTCTGATACCAAAAGCTGTCAGGACCCCGACTCAATGCCACATCGATCTAGCATGTAACACCTCATATCACTTTGCAGCCTCACGCACGGTATTCCCACGGGTGTTGCCTTACCTTTGCCCGGGACCGTTTGCGCCTTTTGGCACACGTATATGATAGTGTCACTAGCATCCATATGATAAGGAGCCCGGGATGACATGGCTAGTCGTAAACCCAAAGTGGCACAAACTTACAGGGACAGGCATCCATGACCCAACATCGAACGTGTTGGTCATCAGCGAGTGAATCCAGGATGTAGCACTGGGCTAGCAAGACTCCGGTGAACCGGGCTGTAGCGGGCTAACAGGACTCCGGTATTCATCGCGTGACATTTCCCCGAGGGGACAGACATAGGAACGAAGAAGGATACATGCCGGCCAGCCTAAGTGTTCCGGAGCAGTAGCAAGCTACCATGGCTCGGTGGAAACACTAGGAGACATTTCCCGGTAAGAGAGGCTACTAAGGATAAACAACTAGATAGTCAGATCCCACACATACCAAGCATTTCAATAACATACACACAATATGCTCGATATGTGCAAATACAACATGGCATCACAACATGACTCTACGACTCAAGTATTTTATTCAATAGGCTCCGAGGAGTGACATATTACAAACATGGGTCTCATGACCCAACATTCAGAGAATACAAGTCAAAGAACAAGCGGAAGCTTAACATGTCTGAGTACAGACATCTACAAACGAAAAAGGCTGAGATGCCTGACTATCTACTAGATCCTGCTAAGGGCACAAGATCGTAGCTGAGGTAACAAGCTAAACGTCGAAGTCCACGCGGAACTACTAACAAGACCGAAGTCTTTCTGCAAAAACATAAAATAGGCAAACGTGAGTACAAATGTACCCAGCAAGACTTACATCAGAACTATCTACTTATGCATCATTATCAACAAAGGGGATGGTGGGGTTTAACTGCAGCAAGCCAGCTTTGACTTAGTGGCTATCCTAAACTACGACTGCAAGTAACTCTTTTGAGGTGGCGCACACGAGTCCACATATTCACCATATCAATACACCACTATGGATCCGCTCCCATCTCCCTACGAGAACGCCATCCATAGCACTCACGCTTATCTTGCATATTTTAGAGTATCCACTTTCACTTGTCTATGAACAGTACAGGCAACCCAGAAGTCCTTTCCCGCGGACACGGCTATTCGAATAGATGATGTTAACCCTGCAGGGGTGTACTTCTTCACACACGCTCTCACCACTTACCGCCGTTTACACGACATGTACTTGGCAAGCTTCAAGCGGAAGCCCAACGAGGGTGCCGGCCACGACCTACCTAAACACTCAAGTCTCTAGTCCAGGTTTATCGCCTATTTAGGTTCCATCCGCAGGGAGTCCGGCCGAGGTTTCCACATACGACCCCGAACAATGTGTACAGGGTTCCGTGACACCAAATGGGCGCCCGGTATACCCGGCCACGTGCCTACCGCATCACAGCCCACCCCTCCGGTCAGCGCTGCGCACGGCCTCCAGCATACTACAAACACCAGAAACTACTTGCAACTCCTGGACATAGGACAAGGGTGATTAAGAAGCCGAGAGGGTCCATTGGTTTCGGGCCCAATGCATGGTAGTATCTGTTTCATGGATCACAAACACAGAACTCAGTTCCTGAGGACGGTTGCAATGAGACAACCCACCATGTACTCCTACATGGCCTCTCACCGCTACCTTTACCAAATCGTGTTCACACACTTAGCTCTCAACAGTAGGACATGTTCACACACCTCTGATTCATCCTCGATGAATCGGACCTGACTCAACTCTAAGCAGTAGCAGGCATGACAAACAAGCATGAATGAGTAGGCACAACAGGGCTCAAACAACTCCTACTCATGCTAGTGGGTTTCATCTATTTACTGTGGAATGACAGGTCATGCAGAGGATAAAGGGGTTCAGCTACCGCAGCAAGTAACAGATGAATCGATGTTGTCCTAATGCAGTAAAAGAGAGTAGGAGCGAGAGAGTGGGATTGTATCGGAATGGACAAGGGGGTTTTGCTTGCCTGGCACTTCTGAAGATAGCGTTGAGTCTTCATTAGTGTCAACGATCTCAATGGCGGTACAACGTCTACCGAGGGGGAACAACACCGACAAACAGAGAAGAAACACGATCAATGCAATGCACAATATGATGCATGCTATGACATGGCAATATGAATGTGTTTTGGGCTAATGCAAGCTAGAACAGATTGAGATGAGTCCATTTAAATCAAAGATTTAAATGCAAACCCATTTTAAGAGGTCATATTAGTGCATTAACTTGTTTCACCTAAACAGCAAGGTTAAAGTGTTCTAACATGCATGAAAATGGTATAGATGGATAGATCGCATTTTTCTGATCATTTTTCATATATAATTTGTTTGATTTGGAGTTACGGTTGAATTTCTATGATTTTTAGAAGTTAGCACTATTTTCTGAAATTACCTGAAAAAGAATAAATTCAGAAAAACCTATTACTGCGTCAGCATTGCGTCATGCTGACCTCAACAGGTCAACTGACTCGGTCCAGGTCAAACCTGACCAGTGGGTCCCTTCTCTCAGTAGTTAGTTAAACTAATTAAATTTAATTAGCGTTAAACTAACACTAACCTAGTTTAGTTAGTGGCCTCGGGCCCACACGACAGTGACCCAGGGGGTCAAACTGGGCCCACCCGTGGTCAAACGAGGTCAGTGGGGTCAACTCGCCGGTGTTTAGCCGCCGGCGAGGCCAAACGTGGCGGTGCAGGTGCGGGTTTCACGTACAGGGCACCGTTCGGGGCGCCGTTGGGCTCTATGGGTAGCTGGGAGCGAGCCGCGGCGGGTGGTGCAGGTGGTTGGGCTCGGGGTCACCGGAAATGGCGCCGGAAATGTGTTTCGCGGCGGCCGGAGCTCGGCAAGCTCAGGCTCGTCGCTAGGAGGCACGGAGAAATGCGTGGAGTGGTGCTGCGGCCTCCTGGGGGTGCGGTGAGGCTAACGGGCAGGGTGGCTAGGCCGTTGCATGGCCGAAGTCTCGTCGGCGACGAGCTCGGCGGCGGCGCGTGCGGTTGAGCTTCGTGCGGTCACTACAGTGCTCGAGAGATGGGATGGAGAGGATGGGGAGGTAGCTAGGCTCACGGTGGTCACGGCGGGGCAGATGGCGAGGTCGGGGACGAGTTGCTGCAGCGGTGACGGCGAAAGGGATCTCCGGCGACGGTCGGTGAAGACGAGGTCGGTGGAGGCGGTGCAGAGCGTGCGAGCACTCGGGGCTCGGCTAACTCGACGGAGCGGACGACGGCGGGGCTCGCGGACACGATGGAGCGGCGCGAGGACGATGGTGGCCGCGGCTACGGCGGCGGTGCGGCGGCAGCTGCTTCGGCCATGGCGGGAAAGGGCGAGAGAGAGGACAGGGGGAGAGAATGAGATGTCCAGGGGCGCGGGCGCAGCACCGAGGAGGCCCTTCGAGGCGTCGCACTGGCGCGGGCGATGCAGGCAGGCAGGGAAGTGGCGTGGCGAGCTCGGCGACGTCGCGGTGTCCCTCCTCTGCCTACTGGCAGAGGTGGGTGGTGACTGGCACGGGCCAGGTGGGCCGGCCCAGTGCAGGTAAGTGGCCACTAGCCTTTCTCTCTCTCTCTCTCTCTCTCTCTCTCTCTCTTTTGTCATTTTAATTGTGTTTCTAATTTTCTGTAACTGTAGGGGCTCTGTTTAGATACTTAGGCATCTTTAAAAATCCTGAAAATAATCAGGGGCTCTGTTTAGATTATTTCCAACAGCCCACACTTATTTTCAGAATTATTTGGGCATTTAGAATATTTTATAGCATTTAAATGCCCAAATGCAAATAGAGTATGATTTAATTCAGAGCCCAATATGTCCTGCAAAAATATAAACCATTTTTGGTAGATGCTTCCACCTCAAACCAGAAATGTTGAACATTTTAGAGGGCATTTTGAGTTCAATGAAAAAAATTATTTTAACCCTAGTTGAATTCATTTGGTGCTAGGGTTTAAGCATCCCCATTTCAAGTTTAAATGAAAATGAAAATGATGCATGGATGCAATGCCACTAATTACAAGAGGATTTCTAGGGCTGTGACAACCCGAACATCTTTTAGTTCTTCGCCCAGCTGGGTGTTGGCATCTTGGAGTTTGTTTCTCTCCTGCTGCACCCTCATAAGCACCTTTTCGCCGGCCTTCAGCTGGCGTAGCAGATGTTGCTTGTCCGGATCTAGTCCGGCGCCCTCTGTAATATTATTGTCAGACTCATACGCACGCCGCACGCCATAAATAGCTTATCTTGTTTGAAATATGTGTTACCAGAGGGGGTCTCTGTGGCTCCTCCTGCAGCGGCTAGTGCGGCCTCAAGTTGGGCCTTGCACTCTTGAAGCTCCTGGGACAATTGGGTATTCTTCTCCGTAAGATCCTGCATATCAAATGATCCTTAAATCAGTTATTCTAACTACTTTAAGTCTCGGGGGCTACTGGCATATATAACTATTAAAACTCCTTACCCGTATGTCTTTCACATACTGCTCCTTGGCTCTGGCTAAACCATCTTGAGTAGCACGGAGGTGCGCGTCTCCCGCATTAAAGGCACTCAACACCTATGGGGAGAAACACGCGTCACGAAGAACAGTCCGGCGCGCCTATGATTCATGGTGATCTCCACCTCAGACCTGGTGGCGGACAGCCTGTCGGCATCCTCCATTGGAGGAGCATCCGGCTCGCGCCTTGCGCTTGCCTCCCCCTTCGGACCAGGTGTTGGAGCCTGGCTAGCGGAAGCTTGGTTGGCAACCTCTCCTGGCACAGTCCGGCGAGCGCTCTTTCTCCTGGAAAAGTCATGAGCATTAATATACCTCCCAGGAATCTTTCCCTTGAAACGGTGGCGTGCCATACCGTTGCGGCGACGTTTCGATTCGCACTGCACCCCTCTTCTGCCTGCTGGGCCGAACTGACCCTTGTTGGTCAGTCGCCGCCGGATCGGCTTCCCACCTTGAAGGCACCTCCTACGAGACACCGTTGGTATACGGTGGTCAGAAATAAGCACGAATGAAGCAATGGTGTCAGGACTCCGGTCATAGTTACCTGGGAAGCCGGAGATAAACCGGGGTAGTCAGCTGTAATGGCGACTAGAGCATTATCCATGCTAAGTTGGTGGAACACCCCGTCAATCAGCTCCACCTCTATGTCCGGATCCTCTCCGGAGGCCGGATCAAGGGATCTTTCCGAATCCTCGGGTTGTGGAGTCGAACTGTGTATGCCCTCCACATCCTGGCGTAGTTCCTGCATCGAAATCATAAAGTAAGACACTTAAACTTTGAAAGCACGGATCAGATAAATAAACGCCCGTTTACCCAGCTCCGAGGGTTATTCATGGAGAATCCATTCAATGGACTCGTGTGGAGGAAGTCCTCCTTGTCCCCCTTGTACAAGCCGGACAGGATCTTCACCAAATCGGCGGCCGATCCCGGCCCCTTCGGTCATGACGGGTGGCGTCATTCTCCCTGTTGAAATCCCACATAGGGTGCCCCTATATTGGAGTGGCTGCACCCCTCACATAATGCACGTGGCCATGACTCCAATCATGGTCAATCCGGAATGAGCCAACAACCTTATCCGGCCCATCAGATAATGGACGCTCCTGTCATCTTCCCGTTGAGGGCTCCGTGGGCGCCAACTCAGGCGTTTCTTCAGAGGAGCATTGCTGAACTCCGGGAGGCCGATCCGAACTGGGTCCGGCAGTGGAGCATCTTCCATATAAAACCATTCTGAAGGCCAGTCTTCGGACGCCTTCTTCGGGGTTCCGGATAGATACCCGGTCCCGGTGATGCGCCATATTTCGGCTCCTCCCACTTGATATATCGTCCCCTCGTGAGAACAGGGTACGAGGCAAAACAATCTCTTCCATAGCGCAAAATGGGGCTCGATGCCCAAGAACAGCTCGCAAAGAGCTACAAAACCCGCGATATGCAAAATGGAGGCGGGCGTGAGGTGATGAAGCTGGAGTCCGTAGAACTCCAGGAGCCCCCGGAGAAACGGATGTATGGGAAATCCGAGCCCCCTTATTAGATAAGGGACGAAGCACACCCGCTCTCCTTTGGAGGGATTGGGGGTGTTCTTTTCCTGCTTTCCGCCTTTGTAGGTGGCCAGTCCGGCTCGAACCGGGACCATGAAGGCCATAGGAAGGTATCCCTCCGCTTGGAGCGTCACCAGCTCGCTGTGCGGGACTGAACATCTCCTCCAATATCCTGGCTAAGGGCTGGGAGCGCGAGAGGAGGAGCCGCGTCGACTGTCCATGATGGAGTGGATTTTTGTCAGAAGCACTCCGATGAGTACTCGCGGAAGGAAGATGGTGTGATTTGGATCTAGATCTGTGCCTCTCTTATAGGCAGCTTATTCATACAGTTTGGGGGTAAAACATAAAGATACCCTAGCTTTTCGCATTCATACGACACGTCGAAGAAGGCCATTATTGGGCGTGGAAGCCAAGGAGCGCGACATTTATGAGGAAGCCGGACACTATTCGGCAAGCACACGGAATTTGGAGGAGAACCCGCCTTGCAATGCCGAAGACAATATACGCGCCGGACTCGTCGTCATTGAAGCCTGGTTTCGGAACTACTGAGGGAGTCCTGGACCAGGGGATGTCGGGATAGCCGAACTATCATCATCGGCCGGACTCCAAGACTATGAAGATACAAGATTGAAGACTTCGTCCCGTGTCCGGATGGGACTTTCCTTGGCGTGGAAGGCAAGCTTGGCGATACGGATATGTAGATCTCCTACCATTGTAACCGAGTCTGTGTAACCCTAGCCCTCTCCGGTGTCTATATAAGCCGGAGGGTTTTAGTCCATAGGACACAACAACAACAATAACAACAACAATCATACCATAGGCTAGCTTCTAGGGTTTAGCCTCCTTGATCTCGTGGTAGATCCACTCTTGTACTACCCATATCATCAATATCAATCAAGCAGGAGTAGGGTTTTACGTCCATCGAGAGGGCCCGAACCTGGGTAAAAACATCGTGTCCCTTGTCTCCTGTTACCATCCGCCTAGACGCACAGTTCGGGACCCCCTACCCAAGATCCGCCGGTTTTGACACCGACAGCGTGGAAGGCAAGCTTGGCGATCTGGATATTATAATTCCTTCCTTGTAACCGACTCCATGTAAACCCTAGCCCTCTCCGGTGTCTATATAAACCGGAGAGGTTGGTCCTTAGAAGGACGATCACAATTGCAATCATACCATCATAGGCTAGCTCCTAGGGTTTAGCCTCTACGATCTTGTGGTAGATCTACTCTTGTACTACCCATATCATCAATATTAATCAAGCAGGAAGTAGGGTTTTACCTCCATCGAGAGGGCCCGAACCTGGGTAAACATCTGTGTCCCTTACTTCTTGTTACCACCAGCCTTGACGCACAGATCGGGACCCCCTACCCGAGATCCGCCGGTTTTGACACCGACGCCGACCACGAGGGGAAGGGGGAGGGGGCGAGGCCAAGGTCACCGTGGTGCTCGGGGAAGAGGAGGACGGGGCGGCACATCAGCCTCGCTTCTGCCGGTGGTCCCTCCCCAATGGAGGGCGATGTCGGGGACCAGCCTCGCGAATTCTTCATTAGGCTGCGCCTGCCATTGCATTGTCGTCCTCGTATCCCTATTCCATTTGCTCGAGAGATGGAGCTCGACCCGCCACAGGCTCTAAGACTGCATATAAGGGGCTGCAGGAATAGCGACACATGGGCTGATGTCGATTTCCCAGCCCCTCATGTCATGCATGTATCTCCGTCGCAGATGGAAGACCTTCACTCGCATCCATAGCTTGATGGCGGGGCTCGTTCTCTATTTCAAACTAATGGAGAACAGCCTGCTCTCCGTCAAGGTCTTTGGCGAATTTGGAACTCGCCTAAAGTGCTGCATGGGGAGCTCCTCTGATGATGAAGACTCTTCCTCGAGCGGGAGTGACGAGGAGGACAGCAATAGTGACGACGAGGGCTGCAGGCGGGAGGATGATGGGTCCGACTAGGCGTCGGATCCGCCGTCCTGGGGCAGTGCCGGCAGCAGCAGCATATGCACCCGGCCCCTTCTCTCGATGGGGCCGGCTCCTTGAACTTCTCAGGGTCGCCTCCTTGGGCGGCTGGCGTGGGAAGGCCGGAGAAGGCGAAGAAGGCGGGTTGCGGGCCGTCAAGTCGGAGTACGATGGCACCGACCCCTTCACAGCGTATTGGCGGACTGCTGCCTCATCTTCCAGCTCTTCTCCCGGCACCATCATCACCAGCCCTCTTCTAGGCGGCCGCCAATATGTTCTCTTGGCACCTTCTGCTGCTCATACCTCACCTAGGCGCTCCTTGTGCCCTCTTGCTTTCTTGTTCCCTTTCCTAAGGAGAGGGACAAGAAAGGGATTACGGGCACCTTATCTCTTTTTAGTTTGTAAGCCCATGGGCCTTGGTTAAATTTAAAACTTGTAATCCCCTTGCTCATGTTTACATTCCGTACGAACTGTACCTGTGTGGGACGTATTAATGAAGAAAGGTGTTTGTCGGGTTCTTTGTGTGTGAGCGAAGCCCATACCAAGGAACGGATCCTTGTTATTTTTAATATAAGCCCGGCAACAGGCCTTGTCGCTCCCTTACTTCATTCGACCACACTCACGCTTTTCAGTGGAGACAGGGGCGAAGTAGGGTTAGGCCCTACACTTGCTTCCTTGTCACCGCGGCTACAACCAGATTCCGACCCAAGGGAATAGTTTCTTGGGTGCGGGCAAAGGGGAGCACGGTAACCTAGGAACAAAACGAGGTTTCATACGTCCCAATTCCATACGGAAATGCAAAACAAGGGAAGAAGGACTTATTTGAATCTGCAGCCCCCCGGCAACCATGGCTTGCCTAGCGTGGACCCTTTTGTCTTCAGCCGTCGGCAACCTTGGCTTGCCGAGGCCGGAGCGCCGGCTCGTTCTCTTTCTCCCACATAGCTCAGCAGAAATGCCCATGTACCCTGCAAACCAAACAGGACGGAAAGGAACAGAGAGGCGCATACTCGACCTCTATGCTAGGGGTTAGTCGCCGCTAAGCACTATCAACCCTAACTGAGGGAGAGACTCAACCTGGCATGCATGCTATAACTTAGGGCGCCAGCGCTTCGTTTATTTATGCTTAGGGTCTGCACCTGGCTTTGTACAGAGGGTTACATGCCTTGTCGGTAAGGCCTGTACAAAAGGTGGCTTACCGGGAGGCCAGACAACCGCGCCTCATGGGTAAAACTTGCGAAGATGCTCGATGTTCCAGGAGTTGCTCAACGGAATGGTATCTTCTATCTCCAGGCGGACAGCGCCGGGCCTGGTGACTCGTATTACCCGATAAGGGCGTTCCCACTTTGGCGTCAACTTGTTGGAATTCTTGGCCGATTGAATGTGCCGAAGAACAAGGTGCCCTTCCTTAAAGATTCGGGCATGAACCTTGCGGCTATGGTAGCGGCGCAAGGCTTGCTGGCCGCCCGAAGAGGATCTTCCTCAAGGAGCATCGCGTCATCTTGCCGCAATCGCTCTTGCTCAAGCTCATCATAAGCGAGCACTCGAGGTGACCATATATGAGTTCCATGTGGAGAACTGCTTCTGCCCCGTATACCAGGGAAAAGGGCGCCTGGCCGGTGGCTCGATTTGGCGTCGTTCTGATCGACCAAAGAACCGCCGACAACTCATCAATCCAGCACCTTCCGCTCTTGCACAGCCTGTCAAAAGTCTTTGTCCTCAGGCCTCGCAATACTTCAGCATTTGCCCTCTCCACTTGGTCGTTGCTCTGTGGGTGTGCCATGGAGCCGAAACAGACCTTGCTGCCGAGGTCCTCAATGTATTGCATGAAGGTGTGGCTTGTGAACTACGTGCCGTTGTTGGTGATGAGCTTGTTTGGCACACCCAAAACAGGAGACTAGCCCCTTGAAGAAGTTGATAGCTGACTACGCTGTCACCTTCCTCACTACTTCCACCGCCGGCCACTTTGTGAACTTGTCGATTGCAAGGTACAAGTACTCAAAGCCCCTGACAACACGGGGGAAGGGGCCCAGTATGTCGAGCCCCTAGACCGAGAATGGCCAGGAGAGAGGGATTGTTTGAAGGGCTTGAGCTGGCTGATGAAGCTTCTTTGAATGGAACTGACATGCTTCACACGTGGTTACTAGTGCTGTCGCATCCTGGAGGGCGGTGGGCCAGAAGAAACCTTGCCGGGAAGCCTTGCCGGCAAGGTCCCTCGACCCTATGTGGGAGCCACATATGCCTCCATGTATCTTCGCCAACAGCTCCAGTCCTTCCTCCCAGGTAATGCACTTCAATTTAACTCCGTTTGGCCTTTTCTTGTATAGAATGTTGTCAACGAACTGGTACAGGGCAGACTGACGGGCTACTTTCTCCGCTTCTTCCTGCTCCTCAGGAAGCTCCCCCGTTTGGAGGAATCGGACGGTATGTTGTGCCCATGCCGGAGCCTGGGGCTTGACGGCAAGGACTAAAGGCATCTCTCATGCCATGGGAGCGGCTGCCTCAATGGCTAGGGCTTGACGGCCTGTCGGGGTCGGTTGCCCCGTGGCAGGCTCAGTGTCCATGGCAACATCTTCACCAATGGCTCCAGGGAGCTCGGTGGGGAAGTACTTGCCGGGGCTTGATTTCCTCCGATTGTTCTGCTCCATCGATGGTTCAACGGATGGTTGAGTTAACCGAAGCACAAAAATACCTGGTTCCACAGGTAGTTTGAGAGCAGCGTGCTTTGACAGATAGTCGGCGATGTCGTTCTCCACTCGGGGGACATGCTCCGCATGTATCCCGTCAAAACGCTCCTCCAGTTTCCTCACCTCATCTACGTAAGCTTCCATCAACGGGCTCTGATAATCCTTATTAACATGTCTGACGACAAGCTGTGAATCTCCCCTGACAATGAGCTTCTTGACCCCGAGGTCTGCTGCAATCCTGAGACCGGCAAGCAATCCCTCGTACTCAGAAGTGTTGTTCGTCGACATCTCCCTGGGAAAGTGCATCTGGATCACATACTTGAGGTTCTCTCCGGTGGATGCGACGAGAAGTACACCAGCACCGGCGCCTTGCAGCAAGAAAGCCCCGCCGAAGTACATAACCCAATTGCGACTTGTTTCTTTGCCGGGAAGAGCGGTCTCCTGGATCTCTTCATCGGGCGTCGAGGTCCACTTTGCAATGAACTCCACCAAGACTCGGCTCTGGATCGTTGAAGTACTTTCGAACTTCAAACCAAAGCTTGACAGCTCCAAAGCCCATTCCACAATCCTCCCCGTTGCATCTGGGTTATGCAGTATGCGTTGCAACGGGAGGCGGGTGACGACGGTGATCTCGTGTGCTTGGAAGTAATGATGCAGATTCCTCGAGGCCATAAGAAGGCCAAAGAGAAATTTTTGCACGCCGGAGTACCTTGACCTAGCCCCCTGCAAGAGGGAGCTGACGAAGTAAACAAGGTGCTGCATCATCTTCTTCTTCTGCACCACTTCACCTGGTTACGGAGGCCCTGTCTTGCCGGCGTCAGACTCTGCCGGGGGCTTTGCCTTGCCAGGACTGGGCCTTGCGGGGGGGTGAGGGAGTCCTGGATTAGGGGGTATCCGGACAGCCGGACTGTGTACAACATCCGTACTATTGAAGCCTGAAGATACAAGACTCAAGACTTCGGCCCGTGTCCGGATGGGACTCTCCTTGGCGTGGAAGGCAAGCTTGGCAATCCGGATATTGTGTTTCCTTCCTTGTAACCAACTCCATGTAAATCCTAGCCCTCTCCGGTGTCTATATAAACCGGAGAGGTTGGTCCTTAGAAGGCTGATCACAGTTACAATCATGCCATCATAGGCTAGCTTTTAGGGTTTAGCCTCTACGATCTCGTTGTAGATCTACTCTTGTACTACCCATATCATCAATATTAATCAAGCAGGAAGTAGGGTTTTACCTCCATCGAGAGGGCCCGAACCTGGGTAAACATCAGTGTCCCTTGCTTCCTGTTACCATCAGCCTTGACGCACAGATCGGGACCCCCTACCCGAGATCCGCCGGTTTGGAAACCGACATTGGTGCTTTCATTGAGAGTTCCTCTGTGTCGTCGCTACAGAGCTTGATGGCGCCTCCAATCGTCAACAACATGATCCAGGGCGAGACTTTTCTCCCCGGACAGATCTTCGTGTTCGGTGGCTTCGCACTACGGGCCCATTCGCTTGGCCATATGGAGCAGATCGACAGCTATGCCCCCGGCCACCAGGTCAGGTTCGAAAACATGAACTACACAGCGAATATTCGCGGAGACTAGATCTTCGACGGATTCGGGCCTGCGCCAGGAGCGCCGAACAGTCACGATGAGCACGGCTTAGACCTGCTGTCAGATGATGCTCGGGATATCACCCCGGCATAAGCCTCGGATCTAAATCCGGAACAGCTTGCGTTGCCTAAGGATGGAGGGTTGGACCCCGCCCTGCAGGCCGTACCCTCGTCGGTGATGGAGCCGAACACAGGCCTCACTTCTGAGGAAGCCTGTGACTCCGGACCCCCGGATTCGTACGGTTGTAGGTTCCAGTCCGCGCGTTCCCGAGCCCGCTGAGCCTGGTTGGGCTCCGGTAATGGAGTTCACCGCTGCGGACATCTTTCAGCACTCGCCCTTTGGCGACATGCTGAACTCATTGAAGTCTCTCTCTTTGTCAGGAGGCTTTGGGCCGAACTATGTCCGGCTTGAGTGGGAAGCAGGCGACGACGGAATTCGTTGCCCACCCACCACCCACTTCATTGCCACGGTCGATGATTTAACCGACATGCTTGACTTCGACTCCGAAGACATCGACGGTATGGACGACGATGCAGGAGAATTACAGGAGCCACCGCTCACAGGGCGGTGGACGGCCACCTCCTCATACGATATATCTTCAGAAGAGGTGTCCACAGACGCCAAGAAGCAGGCTAGGTTCCGGAAGGGTCTCAACCCCAAGTTGCGTCGTGATCTCCACCTACATCATTGTGATACATTCCAAGCTCTTGTGAACAAGGCCATTAATGCAGAGACAGCTCAGCTCACTTACGAGGAGTCTCGTAAGCACACCTGTGATTTGGGATCCTCCTCAGGTTCTAGTTCTCAGAAGCGCCAGATTTGGGTTCCGAACTCCGCTCTTCCCTCTGGATATACACCGAGACCATCTTATGTGGTGCCTCCCCTAGCTCAGTTGTATGCTCCACCCAGGCCTACTGGTAGACCGCTTGTCAGCGTGGGTCCACGTCCAACTTCAGGGACTTGCTTCACATGCGGGAAGGCAGGACACTATGCACATGACTGCCCTCAGGCCAGTTATGTTCCACCCCAGTCCGAGAAGTCTGTTGGCTGCGTTAAGCCATCAAGCAAGATGATTAGTGCCAAGCCAACTCACACAAAACATGGACGTGTGCACACGTCTCAGCTAAAGACGCTCATGATGATCCGGATGTCGTTCTTGGTACACTCCTTGTCAATTGTCACCCAACATCGGTTTTGTTCGATACTGGAGCATCTCACTCCTTCATTTCTGAAGGCTATGCTCGTTTGCACGACATGTCATTTTGTGATATGCCAACCCCGCTTGAAATCCAAACCCCAGGGTCTAGATGGCAAACTACCGGAATAAGCTATGGTAATGAAATCCTTGTTGACAGACTTGTATTCCTTGCATCACTTGTAGCCCTCAAGTCCTCACACATTAACATCATCTTGGGTATGGACTGGATGACAACTCATCATGCCAAGATTGATTGTTACACCAGGTCTGTTCAGCTTACACACCCATCTAGCAAGATAGTCACTGTCTCCACCAGAGTTGCAAAGCGCCAACTATATTCTCTTAATGCCAGCCCTCTCCCTGACCTTGAAGATATCCCGGTAGTCCATGACTTTCCGGATGTCTTTCCAGAGGAACTGCCAGGTGTTCCACCTGACAAAGATGTAGAGTTCGTCATAGATCTTATCCCAGGAACCGCTCCAATTTCTAGGAGACCTTACAAGATGGCACCCTTAGAACTAGCCGAGCTTAAGAAACAACTTGATGAGTCCATGCAAAAGGGTTTCAACCGTCCTAGTTCTTCTCCTTGGGCTTGCCCCGTCCTCTTCGTCAAGAAGAAGGATGGTACGGACCGGATGGTTGTAGATTATCGCCCCATTAATTTGGTCATAATAAAGAACAAATATCCGCTCCCCAGGATCAATGACCTGTATGATCAGCTCGCTGGATCCTCAGTCTTCTCCAAGATGGATTTGAGGTTAGGCTACCACCAAATCAAGATCAGAAACGGAGACATTCCTAAGACAGCCTTTGTCACTCGTTATGGCCAGTACGAGTACACCGTCATGTCCTTCGGTCTAACCAACGCTCCAGCTACATTCTCTCGCTTGATGAACTCGATCTTCATGGAGTACTTAGATAAATTCGTCGTGGTTTACCTCGATGATATTCTTATTTACTCGAAGAACGAGGAAGAGCATGTCGAACATCTTAGACTTGTGTTAGAAAAACTCAGAGAGCACCGCCTTTATGCTAAGTTCTCCAAGTGTGAATTTTGGTTGCCAGAAGTGACGTACCTAGGCCACGTAATCTCTGGTAAGGGCATTGCTGTTAATCCCGAGAGAGTTAAGGCCGTTCTCGATTGGACTCCACCTGAAACGGTTAAACAAGTTAGGTGTTTCCTTGGTCTAGCTAGCTATTGCCGCCGCTTTGTTGAAAACTTCTCCAAAGTAGCCAAACCTCTCACAGAACTTCTCAAGAAAGATAAAAAGTTGAAGTGGTCCCCACAGTGTGAGTACAATTTTCAGGAACTGAAAAGACGCCTGACCTCTGCTCCCATACTTGTGCCACCGGATTTCACTAAAGACTTTGTTATCTATTGTGATGCCACATGACAGGGACTAGGTTGCATTCTTATGCAGGATCGTCATGTGATTGCCTATGCATCTCGACAGTTGCATCCACATGAGGAGAATTATCCTACACATGATCTAGAGCTTGCAGCCATAGTCTATGCACTCAAGACCTGGCAACATTACCTTCTTGGTAAACGTTGCGAGATCTACACCGACCACCAGAGTCTCAAATATATCTTCACACAACCAGATCTGAACCTTAGGCAAAGACGTTGGTTGGAAGTGATCTCAGATATGATCTAGGGATTACTTACACTCCAGGCAAAGCCAATGTCATGGCTGATGCACTAAGTCGTAAATCCTATTGCAACAATCTCATGTTGCAGTAGGGCCAACCACTTCTCCATGAGCAATTCTACAAGCTTAACCTTCACATTGCTCCTAACGGATTCCTTTCTACCTTGGTGGCGAAACCTACTATTGTGGATCGTATCATAGAAGTCCAGAAGCATGGTACGGGAATCTCCTGAATCAAGAAAAATATCTCCAAGGGAGTAGCTGGTTGTTTCTCTATGGATGAAGGAGGTGTTGTTTACTTTGGGAACCGCTTGGTGGTTCCCAAGAGTCAGTAGATGCAGCAATTGATTCTTAAGGAGGCGCATGAATCCCCTCTCATGATTCATCCCAGTAGTACTAAGATGTATCAGGACCTACGCTAGAGGTTCTGGTGGACTAGGATGAAGAGAGAAATCGCCGACTTTGTTGCTAATTGTGACGTTTGTCGTCACGTTAAGGCAGAGCATCAAAGACCTACTGGCACCCTTCAGCCTTTAGCTATTCCTGAATGGAAATGGGATAAAGTTGGTATGGACTTCATCACCAGTTTTCCCAGGACCAAGAAAGGGAATAACGCTATCTTCGTAGTCGTTGATCGTCTCTCCAAAGTGGCGCACTTCCTACCTGTTCGAGAGAGTATCACCGCTAGTCAGCTCGCTGACTTATATATTTCTCGAATAGTATCACTTCATGGTGTTCCACTAGAGATCAATTTAGACAGTGGCAGTCTTTTCACTTCTCATTTCTGGGAGAGTTTCCAAACTGCCATGGGAACCCATCTTTCCTTCAGTACCGCTTTCCACCCTCAGTCGAGTGGTCAGGTGGAAAGGGTCAACCAAATTCTCGAAGACATGCTTAGAGCTTGCGTTATCTCATTCGGTATAGTTTGGGAGAAATGTCTTCCTTTTGCCGAGTTTGCTTATAACAATAGCTATCAAACCAGTCTCAAGAAAGCTCCTTTTGAGATTCTCTATGGATGAAGATGTCGAACACCTTTGAACTGGTCAGAAACCGGTGAAAGACAATTCTTTGGACCAGACATGATCTAGGAGGTAGAAGAGCAAGTTTGCATCATTCGTGAGAACTTGAAAACAACCCAGTCTCGTCAAGAGAGTCAGTATGATCGTCATCATAAGGACATGACTTATGAAGTTGGCGAGAAAGCTTACCTTCGGGTTACTCCTTTGAAGGGTACCCATCGTTTCGGTATCAAAGGCAAGTTGGCTCCTCGTTACATTGCTCCTTTTCGCATTCTCGCTAAACAAGGAGAGGTTGCCTATCAGTTGGAACTACCCCCACAACTTTCTAGAGTGCATGATGTCTTCCACGTCTCTCAACTCAGGCGTTGCTTCTCGGATCCTATCCGTGGAGTGGACCATGAAACGCTTGATCTCCAAGATAACCTCACATATCGAGAGTACCCTGTTTGCATCCTTGATCAAGCAGAGTGTGTCACTCGACGTCATAACATCAAGTTCCTCAAGGTTCAATGGTCTCATCATTCCGAGAGAGAAGCTACCTGGGAGCGAGAAGATCGTCTTCGACTGGAGTACCCCGCTTTCTTTCCGTCGACCCCTGAATCTCGGGACGAGATTCTTTCAAGTGGGGGCAAGTTGTCACATCCCTAGTTCTGGTATGACCTAGACTAGCTAGTCAAGTGTGCATCATGTTTCAATTCCATTTAATTGAAATGAGGATTTGTGAAACCCTCAGAATCATACCTGGAAATGACCCAAATAAAAATTGCTCCAAAAGGGTCCAAGAAAATGTTCATGTTGCTCTCTAAAAATATTGGACAGAGAAAAAATCAAACCAATATTTTTAAGAGCTCATAAGTATTTATTTTGGACATTTGGAATTAATGTTGTAATTATTTGCTTTGGATATATATTGTTATATATATAAAATATTGTCCAAAACTTATGCTAGTTGATGAGGAGCTCTGGAATAATACCACTAGCTCCTGCAAAAATTGGCATAAGAAAAATAAATGGTTTAGTATTTTTATTAAATCAAACAAATGTCAGAAAAAATAGAAAAGAAAACAAGAAAAGGAAAAGAGCAGAAACTTACCTGGCCTTACCTGGTAACCCACCAGCAGCCCAGTCCACCAGAGCCGGCCTAGCCCACCTGTCCCCCTCCCCCGTCGGCTTCCTCGCGCCAGAAGGATGCAGGGCGTGTGGACGGCGCTCGTGGGCACGTGCCTCGCCAGCTCCTGCTTGCCGCTGAGGGTCTGGACGCCTCCCCGAGTGCCACGCACTCCCCCTCAACCCCTGCACCTCTTCCCTCTCTCCCGGGACCCCTGCCCCTCCTCTGCTCTCTTCCCGCAACGCCATCGTCGCTGTCGCTAGCCGTTTCCATGGCCACCGTCCACCCCTCGCCCTGCCGCTGCGCCTAGAAGCACCCCTGCATCTTCCTCGTCCTCCCCACCAAGCTACACGATGCTGGAGGCCCTGCTTCATCGCCACCATCGTCGTCTTCAGCCTCGGCCGCCGTGGATCCTCGATGTCGAATCGGGAGCTACCGGGCGTCCCCGACGTTGCCCTCGCGCTCGTTGGACTCGCTGTGAGCCTCCGCACCGAACCTCCTTCCCCCCGATGCTGATTTCTTCCTCTAACCGCGGGCTCCGTTGAGCCCGAGAGCTCATTGCCGCCGGCCACGAGGTCGCCGTGGCTAGAGCCCACACACGTCGCGTCCGAGCATGCTATCGTCCTCGGCGCGTTCCCAGGAACCCAGAGCACCTACCCACTCTTCCTCCCGTGCACCATGGCGCTCTGTCCATCTTCACTGAACTCCGGCCGCCGCGCAAGTTGCTGCCATCGTCGACCTAGGCCACTGGAGCTGCTGCTGCGTGCACCACCCGACGCGGACGAGCCTCCTTGTCGCATGGACGCACTTCGCCGTCTATATGGTCGCCGGGAAGCAAAACCTGAGCATCGCCGCCGTCTCTGGACATCGCCGGCGGCTTAACTCCGGCCGTGCCGACGTGGCACCATAATTAGTGGCTAATGACGCCACTAACCAACCCCCTAGCTCACTGACGGATGGACCCCACTCTTATTAACCCCGGCTTTATTTTCCTGCTTAGGTTAGTTTATAACCCAGCGGGACCGACACGTCAGCATTGACTTTGCTGACGTGGGTGTTGACCGGACCCACCTGTCAGTAACACTAACTAGCCATGTGTCACTGACGTGTGGACCCCACACGTCAGGTTTGACCTGGTCAGACGCAGTTGACTTGCTGACGTCATATTGACGCAATGCTGACGCGGTTATTAATTTTCTGGTTTAAAATAAATCAGGAAATTCCAGAAAATGCTTTAAACTTCAAAAAATCATAGAAATTCAACCGTAGCTCAGATTCAAATAATTTATAAAAATTATCAGAAAAATGCAATATTTCCATCTGTACTAGTTTCATGCATGACAAACCAACTTATACCTACTGTATAAGTGAAAACATGTAAATGGCATTTATAAGAGAATAATTTGGAGTTGCATTTGAACTCTTGGTTCAAATGAACTTCCACCAAATGAATGCTAGTTGCATTAGCTCAAATAGCATCACATCTACATGCCATGTTCATGCATCATATTGTTGCATATGCTTGTGTATTGATTTCCGACACCGTTCCTTCTCGATAGGTCCTACTCCAAAGTCCGTTCCAGAGTACCTGTCTGAGGAGCAGTGCCCCCTCTGTTGATCTACCAGGCAAGCAAACCCCCTTGTTCATTCCGATACAATCCTACTCTCTCGCTCCTGCTCTCAGTTATTGCATTAGGACAACAACGACTCATCTGCTACTTTGTGCTGCGGTAGTTGAACCCATTCCTCTGCATGACCTGTCATTGCCATAGTAAATAGTTGAAACCCACTAGCATGTGTAGGAGTTGATTGAAGCCATTGTTGTGTTCCTACCATGCCATGCCTGCTATTGCTTAGAGTGTGTCAGGTCTGATTCATTGGGAATGAATTGGAGTGTTATGATATGTTCTGGTGGTGTGAGTGAAGTGTGTGAACACGATTTGGTAAAGGTAGCGGTGAGAGGCCATGTAGGAGTACATGGTGGGTTGTCTCACTAGAACCATCCTTAAGCACTGAGTTCTATGTATATTGTCGAATGTCTCGATACTACCACACATTGGGTTCCGATAACTCGGCCCCTCTCGACTTATTAACCAACTTGATCTCTGTCTAGGAGTCATAACTAGTTTCTGGTGTTTGTAGGTAGTGCTATTTTTCTACCAAGTGGCACCCGGCAGGGTGGGCTTGGGACAGACTAGGCACATGTGGCCTAGTGTACCGAGTGGCATCCGGATGGTGGGCTCGGGAACCCTGCACACATCGTTTGGGGCCGTGAGCGACACCCCGGCCGGATCTCCTTGCAGATGGAACCCAAATAGGCGATAAACCTGGGCTAGAGTCTTGTGTGGTTAGTTAGGTCGTGGCCGACACCCTCACCAGGCTTCCGTTTGAAGGTTGCCGAGATACATGACGTGTACATGGCGGTAAGTGGCGAGAGCATGTGTGAAGAAGTACACCCCTGCAGGGTTGTCATGATCTATTCGAATAGCCGGGTCCACGGTTATGGACTTCTTGGATGCTTACGTGGTACATAGACAACTTGAAGTGGATACTCTAAAATTCCCAAGACAAGTGTGAGTGCTATGGATGGCCTTCTCGTAGGGAGACAGGGATGAATCCATAATAGTGTATTGTGTGGTGATTAGTGGACTCGTGTGCGCCATATCACCTCAAAGAAGTTCTCGTAGTTGTAGAACAGGATAGCCACAGAGTCAAAGCTGGCTTGCTGCAACTAAACCCCACATTACCTTCTTGATACAAATGCATGTATGATAGGATCTTATGTAAGTCTTGCTGAGTACCTTTGTACTCATGTTGCTTTATTTATGTTTTTGCAGCGGAGACTTCGGTCTTACTAGTGTTCTCTTGGACTTTAACAAGTAGCTTGTACCTCAGCTACGATCTTGATAGGATGTTGTAGATAGTCAGGCTCTTCAACCTTTTTCATTTGTAGATGTCTGTACTCAGACATGTAATGCTTCCGCTTGTTGCTTGTGTGCTCTGAATGTTGGGTCATGTGACCCCTGTTTGTAATAAATGCTATGATGGCTCTTCTGAGCCTTTATCTATATGAGTTGTTGAGTTATGTTGTGATGCCATGTTGTACAGCACATACTTGCATGTTATGCGTACGTGTAATGTGTATTGCTATGTGTGGGATTTGACTATCTAGTTGTTTATCCTTAGTAGCCTCTCTTACCGGGAAATGTCTCCTAGTGCTTCCACTGAGCCCTGGGAGCTTGCTACTGCTCCGGAACACTTAGGCTGGCCGGCATGTGTCCTTCTTCGTTCCTGTGTCTGTCCCTTCGGGGAAATGTCACGCGGTGTTTACCGGAGTCCTGCTAGCCCAGCTGCTACAGCCCGGATTCACTCGCTGATGACCGACACGTTCGATGATGGGTCATGTATGCATGTCCTTGTAAGTTAGTGCCACTTCGGGTTCACGACTAGCCATGTCAGCCCGGGTTCTTATCATATGGATGCTAGCGACACCATCATATACGTGTGCCAGAAGGCGCAAACGATCCCGGGCATGGTAAGGTGACACCCGTGGGAATACCGTGCATGAGGCCGCAAAGTGATATGAGGTGTTACATGCTAGATCGGTGTGGCATAGAATCGGGGTCCTGACAAAGGAAAACCAACGCAAGCTCAAGACGTAGCAAGAAGGATTTCTGGCGCCGTTGCCGGGGAGGTCTTCGCTCAAGTCAAGACATACCAAGTACCCTTCACAAACCCATCTCCCTCTCATTTACATTATTTGCCATTTGCCTCTCGTTTTCCTCTCCCCCACTTCACCCTTGCCGTTTTATTTTCCCTCTCTTTCCCAATCTCCTCCTCTCTCTTTCGCTTGCCTTTTTTCTGTTTGCTTGTGTGTTTGTTTGTCCTTATGGCTCTGCCTAAGAGTACCGACCACCTTCTTACAAGGATGGAAGAGATTGAATCAAATATTAGAAGTTTTATGAATTTGCAATTTGAGCATAATAATTTCTTCAGAAAAGATCTTAGGGAACAAAAAGGTTTTTTGGGGTTTATGAACAAAGAGCTTGATGATATGAATAAATAATTTTATGGTGTGAACTCTCAAATTGCCCGGCTTGAAGATGCTATCGCCAAAATTTCTGATAAGCAAGCCACCTTAGTCAATAAGATGGCCGCCAAACCAGAAAAGTTAGATGAAAATAATGACGAAGATCTTAAAGTTATTGATGCGTCTCCTATTAGATCTTTGTTTTGCAATATGAATCTAATTATGGGACTGATGATGAGTCAACTTTGCCTAGAAGGCGTCCCAAGAATTCAGAGTCTATAGATCTTGATGCTAAATTGGGTAAAAGTGGGATTGGAGAGGTCATGACTTTAAATAGTATTGAACCCACTATCTCGGATTTCAAGGAATTTGATTATGATAATTGTTCTTTAGAAGGTTGTATTTCCTTGTTGCAATCCGTTGTTAATTCTCCTCATGCTTGTAGTCAAAATAAAGCTTTTACCAAACATATCGTTGATGCCTTGATGCAATCTTATGATGAAAAACTTAATTTGGAAGTTTCTATACCTAGAAAACTTAATGATGAGTGGGAACCTACTATAAAGATTAGAATTAAAGATCATGAGTGTTTTGCTTTGTGTGATTTGGGTGCTAGTGTTTCCACGATTCCAAAAACTTTATGTGATATTCTAGGTTTCCATGAACTTGACGATTGCTCTTTAAAATTTGCACCTTGCGGATTCCACCATTAAAAAGCCAATGGGAAGGATCAATGATGTTCTCATTGTTGCAAATAGAAATTTGGTGCCCGTAGATTTTATCATTCTTCATATAGATTGCAATCTTTCTTGCCCTATTATTCTTGGTAGACCTTTCCTTAGAACGATTGGTGCGATTATTGATATGAAGGAAGGGAATATTAGATTCCAATTTCCATTAAAGAAAGGCATGGAGCACTTTCCAAGAAAGAAAGTAAAATTACCTTATGAATATATCATGCGAGCTACTTATGAATTTAGTGCCAAAGATGGCACTACTTAGATCTATCTTCGCTTTTATGCCTAGCTAGGGGCGTTAAACGATAGCGCTAGTTGGGAGGCAACCCAATTTTCTTTGTGTTTTTTGTTTTTGTTCCTGTTTAGTAATAAATCTTGCATCTACCTCCTGTTTAGATGTGTTTTTATCTTTTAATTAGTGTTTGTGCCAAGTAGAACCTATAGGATAACCTATGATGATAGTTGATTTGATTCTGCTGAAAAACAGAAACTTTGCGCGCACGAATTTAGTTTTGTTAAATCACAGAAACGTGATTTTGCGTTGATTCTTTTTGCTGCTAATGAATAAACAAATTTTCCAGGACTTCCTATTTTTGTAGGATTTTTAGAGTTCCAGAACTTTGCGTTAGTTACAGATTGCTACAGACTGTTCTGTTTTTGATAGATTCTGTTTTTCGTGTGTTGTTTGCTTATTTTGATGCATCTATGGCTAGTAAAATAGTTTGTAAACCATAGATAAGTTGGAATACAGTATGTTTAAAACCAAAATAAATAAATAATGAGTTCATTACAGTACCTTATGTGGTGGTTTTTTTTCTTTCACTAACGGAGCTTATAAGATTTCCTGTTGAGTTTTGTGTTGTGAAGTTTTCAAGTTTTGGGTAAAGCTTTTATGGACTATGCAAAAAGGAGTGGCAAGAGCCTAAGCTTGGGGATGCCCATGGCACCCCAAGATATTCAAGGATAGCCAAAAGCCTAATCTTGGGGATGCCCCGGGAAGGCATCCCCTCTTTCGTCTTCGTTCATTGGTAACTTTACTTGGAGCTATATTTTTATTCGCCACATGATATGTGTTTTGCTTGGAGCCTCATGTATTATATTAGTCTTTGCTTTTTAGTTTACCACAATCATCCTTGCTGTACACACCTTTTGGGAGAAGCCTACTTGATTAGGATTTGCTAGAATACTCTATGTGCTTCACTTATATCTTTTGAGCTTGATAGTTTTTGCTCTACTACTTCACTTATATTTTTAGAGCACGGTGGTGTCTTAATTTTGAAGAAATTGCTAGTCTCTCATGCTTTACTTATATCTTTTTGAGAGTCTTTTAGAACAGCATGGTATTTTCTATGGTTACAAAGTTGGTCCTAGAATGATGAGCATCCAAGTTGGGTATAATAAAAACTATCATAGAAAAGAATTGGATGCTATGATCAATATGATGCTTGATAATTGTTTTGAGATATGGAGGTAGTGATATTAAAGTCATGCTAGTTGAGGTGATTATGAAAAGTACTTGTGTTGAGGGTTGTGATTCCCGTAGCATGCACGTATGGTGAACCGCTTTGTGATGAGGTTGGAGCACAATTTTATTTATTGAGTGTCTTCCTTATGAGTGGCGGTCGGGGACGAGCGATGGTGTTTTCCTACCAATCTATCCCCCTAGGAGCATGCGCGTAGTGCTTTGGTTTTTGATGACTTCTATATTTTTCCAACAAGTACATGAGTTCTTTTGACTAATGTTGAGTCCATGGATTATATGCACCTCACCCTTCCACCATTGCTAGCCTCTCTTGTACCGCGCAACTTTCGCCGGTATCATACACCTACCATATACCTTCCTCAAAACAGCCACCATACGTACCTATTATGGCATTTCCATAGCCATTCCGAGATATATTGCCATGCAACTTCCCATCGTTCTGTTCATATGACACGCATTACTTTTGTCATATTGCTCTTTGCATGATCATGTAGTTGACATTGTAGTTGTGGCAAGGCCACCTTCATAATTTTCATAAATGTCGCTCTTGATTCATTGCATATCTCGGTACACCACCGGAGGCATTCATATAGAGTCATATCTTGTTCTAGCTTTGAGTTGTAATTCTTGAGTTGTAAATCCATAAAAGTGTGATGATCTTCATTATTAGAGCATTGTCCTAGTGAGGAAAGGATGATGAAGACTATGATTCCCCCACAAGTCGGGATGAGACTTCGGACTTTACAAAAAGAAAAAAAGGGAAAAAAAGAAAGGCCAAAGGAAAAAAAGAAGAAAAATAATAAAAAGAAAGAGAAAAAGAAATGAGAGAGAAAGAGAGAAGGGACAATGCTACTATCTCTTTTTCCACACTTGTGCTTCAAAGTAGCACCATGATCTTCATGTTATAGAGTCTCCTATGTTGTCACTTTCATATACTAGTGGGAATTTTTCATTATAGAATTTGGCTTGTATATTCCAATGATGGGCTTCCTCAAAAGTGCCCTAGGTCTTCGTGAGCAAGCAAGTTGGATGCACACCCACTTAGTTTCTTTTGTTGAGCTTTCATATATTTATAGCTCTAGTGCATCCGTTGCATGGCAATCCCTACTCACTCACATTGATATCTATTAATGAGCATCTCCATAGCCCGTTGATATGCCTAGTTGATGTGACACTATCTTCTCCTTTTTTGTCTTCTCCACAACCACGGTTCTACACCACATATAGTGTTATGTCCATGGCTCATGCTCATGTATTGCATGAAAGTTGAAAGAGTTTGAGATCATTAAAGTATGAAACAATTGCTTGGCTTGTCATCGGGGTTGTGCATGATTAAATACTTTGTGTGATGAAGATAGAGCAACAGCCAGACTATATGATTTTGTAGGGATAACTTTCTTTGGCCATGTTATTTTGAGAAGACATGATTACTTTGATTAGTATGCTTGAAGTATCACCATTTTCATGTTAATATGAACTTTTATTTTGTATCATTTGGATCTGAACATTCATGCCACAATAAAGAAAATTACATTGAGAATTATGCTAGGTGGCATTCCACATGAAAATTTTCTTTTTTATCATTTACCTACTCGAGGACGAGCAGGAATTAAGCTTGGGGATGCTTGATACGTCTCCAACGTATCTATAATTTTTTATTGTTCCATGCTATTATATTACCCCTTTTGGATGTTTATGGGCTTTATTTTACACATTTATATCATTTTTGTGACTAACCTACTAACCGGAGGCCCAGCCCGTATTGCTGTTTTTTTGCCTATTTCAGTATTTTAAAGAAAAGGAATATCAAACGGAGTCCAAACGGAATGAAACCTTCGGGAGCGTGATTTTTGGAACGAACGTGATCCAGTGGACTTGGAGTGCAAGTCAAGAAGCAATTGAAGCTTCCACGAGAGAGGAGGGCGCGCATCCCCCTATAGGGTGTGCCCCCTGTCTCGTGGGCCCCTCGGGCGTCCACCGACGTACTTCTTCCTCCTATATAAGCCTACGTACCCCGAAAACATCTAGGGGGCAGACGAAACACAATTTCCACCACTATAACCTTCTGTATCCGCGAGATTTCATCTTGGAGCCTTCGCTGGCACTCTGCCGAAGGGGGAATTGACCACGGAGGGCTTCTACATCAACATCCTTGCCCCTCCGATGAGTTGTGAGTAGTTTACCACAGACCTACAGGTCCATAGTTATTAGCTAGATGGCTTCTTCTCTCTTTTTGGATCTCAATACAATGTTCTCCCCCTCTCTTGTGGAGATCTATTCGATGTAAACTCTTTTGCGGTGTGTTTGTCGAGATCCGATGAATTGTGGGTTTATGATCAAGTTTATCTATGAATAATATTTGAATATTCTCTGAATTCTTTTATGTATGATTGAGTTATCTTTGCAAGTCTCCTCGAATTATCAGTTTGGTTTGGCCTACTAGATTGATCTTTCTTGCCATGGGAGAAGTGCTTAGCTTTGGGTTCAATCTTGCGGTGTCCTTACCCAGTGACAGAAAGGGTTGCAAGGCACGTATTGTATTGTTGCCATCGAGGTTTATCCCTCTACATCATGTCATCTTGCTTAATGCGTTACTCTGTTCTTATGAACTTAATACTCTAGATGCTGGCAGGAGTCGGTCGATGTGTGGAGTAATAGTAGTAGATGCAGGCAGGAGTCGGTCTACTTCACTACAAAAAAAAGACACATCCGTGACATTTTGGGCCGAATGAAATTTTTTTGTCATACATATGACACTTCTATGACGATAATTGTGACAAAACCCGGTATCATCATAGATGTGGTGGGCTCCTACTTCTATGACAAAAAATCATGACAGAAAATGGGCTTTTCATCCTGGGCGGGCCGGAGACGCAGCTGCATGACATTCTTTGGGCCGTCCATGACGGAAAAAACCATGGTAGAAGCGAGGGGGGGATTTCAGGGAGTTGCCGGTTACGGTGGGAGAGCGATGCGCGTTTCTCTCGTACGTACGCGCGTGTGTGCGAGGCGTTGGCTCTAACTGCAGCCGAGAGAGGCGTTGGGCTCTAACTGAACCCGAGCGATTGCACTGCAGGCTACGCGTTACTGAACCCGAGCGATCGATCGATGGCTGTTAATTGAACCCGATGGAGCGATTCCTTCCCTACTACTGCTAACTGAAGCCGATCAATGCTGCCTTTGGGATGAACAG
>NC_057798.1:130134141-130143731 GCF_018294505.1 Triticum aestivum
TACGCCACACCCCTCCCGATGAACAGGACCCCCGTTTCGATCGTAGGAGGTCCGTTTCCTCCGTTTTGCGGTACGCCACACCCCTCCCGATCAACAGGATCCCCGTTTCGACCGTAGGAGGTCTGTTTCCTCCGTTTTGCAGTACGCCAGGCCCCTCTCGATCAACAGGACCGCATTTCGAACGTGGCCGGTCGAACAACAGGTTGTTTCCTCCGTTGTGCGGTACGCCAGGCCTCGTTTCCATCGCCTGTTCCGTCCAAGCCCTCCCGATGAACACGACCATGCATTCCGTTCTGACCCAGCCGGTTGGCTCCCCATGAACACGACGATGATGTTGTTTCTCTGTTCCGACCCACCCATGTACGTATGCGCGATAGGCGTTAGAGACCCTGCCCGTATGTACGTACGTGGCCATATTTTCTTTCTTGCACCCTCGCCGCTATACGTACGTGTACATGCTACGTGCGGGCCTCTACTATGACACGTGCGCGCCTCTACATCTACAACACGTGCGCGCCTCTACATCCACCAGTATGTACGTACATGTTTGCGACCAGAATGACAACGCTACGTACGGTTCGACCAGGTGGGTCCCGACTGTCAGGCACTTCCTTGCATGCGAAGATGTAGCTGGTGGGTCCCAGCAGTCAGGGGGGCGAATCGTTTTGGTTTTTTTTTGCCCGGACGCACTTCCTTGCGTGCGAAGATGTAGCTGGTGGGTCCCAGCAGTCAGGGGGCGAATCTTTTTTTTTTGCCTGGACGCACTTCCTTGCGTGCGAAGGTGTCGCTGGTGGGTCCCAGCGGTCAGGGGGGCGAATCGTTTTGTTTTTTTGCCCGGACGCACTTCCTTGTGTGCGAAGATGTAGCTGGTGGGTCCCAGCAGTCAGGGGGAAATGTTTTTTTCGTGAAATACAGTGGCCCGTCCGGTGGGTCCCAGCTGTCAGGTGGAGGAATCATTATTTTCCGCATAATAAGGAGGTACTTCCTTGCTGCGGCCGTGGACCCAGCTGTCAGCCTCTCTACGTATAGTCCACGTCCGATGGAAGTCGTTCCTTGACCACGTTGACCACGCTGCGCCAAGAGCACCAGGGCGGTGGACGACGGCGAGGCCTAGGAAGGGGACGACGGGGAGCCGGGGAAGACGCGGCAGTGGAAGCTCGCGGGGAGAGGAGTATGAGGGTTCACTGGTTCGGCTGCAGTGTGAGGCTGCCGTCGCCGTAGGGCCTAGCCAGCGGTGGGAATAGTAGGGGGCGGTGAGGCCACCGCGGCAGCACAGCCGGCCCCGGGAGGCAGGAGCATGCGGCACGACCGGCGCTGCTTTGGGCGGCTAGAGCAAGAAGACCAGAGGTTGAAGAAGCACTACGGCTGTTGGATGGACATCGTACTTTCACTGGAGCTAGAATCGTTCATATTGACTAAAGTTGACAAAGGCCCCCGTCCCAGTCAACTTAGTAGGCCCACAAGTCAGCCTCCCACCATGGTGGGTCCCAGCTAGCAAGGGGAGTATTCATTTTTTGTGCGTAATAAGGAGGCACTTCCGGTGGGTCCGTGCTAACAGCGCGGGGAACGTTTTTTTCGCGAAATACGCTGGCCCGTCCGGTGGGTCCCAGCAGTCAGGGGGGAAACGTTTTTTTCATGAAATAAGGTGGCCCGTCCGGTGGGTCCCTGCTATCAGGTGGAGGAATAATTATTTTGCGCGTAATAAGGAGGCACTTCCTTGCGGTCGCCTAGACCCAGCTGTCAGCCACTCCATGTACAGTACTCTTCCGATGGAAGTCAGTCGTTGACCATGTTGACCACGTCGCGCCGAGAGCACCAGGGCGGTGGTCTGGACGACGGCGAGGCCTAGGAAGGGGACGACGCGGAGCTGGGGAAGACGCAGCAGTGGTAGCCCGCGCGGAGAGTAGTACGAGGGTTCACTGGTTCGGCTGCGGCGTGAGGCTGCCATCGCCACAGAATAACAGGGGGTGTGGGTGAGTAGAGGGATACCCTGGGCCAGCGGTGGGAGTAGTAGGGGGCGGTGTGGCCTCTGCGGCATCACAGCCGGCCACGAGAGGCAGGAGCACGCGGCACGACCGGCGCTGCTTTGGGCGGCTGGAGCAAGAAGACCAGAGGTTGAAGAAGCACTATGGTCGTTGGATGGACATCGTACGGTCACTGGAGCTAGAATCATTCATATTGACTAAGTTGACAAAGCCCTCCGTCCCCGTCAACTTAGTTGGCCCACAAGTGATCCTCCCACTATGGTGGGTCCCATCTAGCAAGGTGGGTATTCATTTTTTGTGCGTAATAAGGAGGCACTTCCTTGCGTGCGAAGATATAGCCGGTGGGTCCGACATGTCAGCGGGGGGAACGTTTTTTCGCGAAATACAGAGGCCCTTCCGGTGTGTCCCAGCTGTCAGGTGGAGGAATCATTATTTTGCGCGTACAGTCCACGGCCGATGGATGTCGTTCGTTGACCACGTTGACCAGGCCGCGCCGAGAGCACCATGGCGGTGGACGACGGTGAGGCCTAGGAAGGGAACGACACGGAGCCGGGGAAGACTCGGTAATGGTTGCCCACGCGGTGGGGAGTACGAGGGTTTACTGGTCCGGCTGCCGTCGCCGGAAAATAACAGGAGGTGTGGGTGAGTAGAGGAATGGCCTGGCCAGCAATGAAGTAGGGTGGGGCGGTGCGGCCTGTGCGGCAGCATAGCCGGCCATGGGAGGCGGGAGCAGGCAGTCCCACCGGAGCTGGTTTGGGTGGCTGGAGCAAGAAGATCAGATATTGAAGAAGCAGCATGGTCATTGGATTAACATCCAACGGTCACTTCTGCTAGAATCATTTGTGGACTAAGTTGACAAAGCCAAAGTACACGTCAACCTAGTAGACCCACAAGTCAGCCTCCAAATCTGTCCCAAACAGCATACAACCCGAAATTTCTAGCCGGATTCAAATTAATTTTAAATCTAAATATAGCTTAATTTAAATTCAATGAAATTTTACCCGCACAAAAACAATGAAATTTAAAATATCAAAATCCAAAAGAAAACAGTATTTGGGAACTAATTGCCTGTTTGCTGTATTTTTTTCATTTTACAGCCCATTTATTATTACTTATAGCCCATTTATTATTACTTATAGCCCTTTTCTTATTCTTATAGCCCATTTCTTATTACTTATAGCCCATTTTCTAGGCAAAATGCATCCCTTCTCGTCTTGAAAGATTTTCGGCCCAGCAGGGCGTAGAAAAGCAAGTAGGCCTATGTTGGTTATTCTGCAAAAAAACAAAATAGCTGGCTAGACATTTTTCAGAAAGGAAAAAAACAAACTGGGCTGGTCATGTGCTAAACATATGAAATAAAAGCCTGGGCTAGACGGGCCACGGGTCCCGCACAACCCAGTTGATACCCTTCTCCGTCCCGAAAAAACAAAATTACTTCGCGCGCTGCTGGGTCCCTACTGTCATCCTCACCATGTACAGTCATCTCCTTATTCCTCTCGGTTGTTGACCATGTTGACAACACCGGAGGGCGGCGCCGCGGCGAGCGCGGAGGATGATGGTGAGGCCTCGGACGGGAACGAATAGGAGCCGGGGAAGATCATAGCCTGCCGTGGGAGGCGGGAGCAGGCGGTCGTACCGGTGTTGGTTTGGCTTTGGCGGCTCGAGGAAGAAGAGACTGAAGAAACGCGACAGACGTTGAATGATAACCGAACGGTCAAAGTTGGCACAATCGTTTTTTGACTAAGCGGACACCAAGTAGCATACTTTTTTATATATAGGAAGAAAATTGCGAGGAAAATGCATTCGTCTGCCGTCCTCCTCACAGGGAATGTTCGCCACATAAGTGACTAGCACCCTTTGTTTTCAACCGAGAGGTCTTGGGTTCGAGTCCGAGGAACTCTCAATTTTGTCCTCCTTCCTTCCTTGCAAAAAAAAGGGAAAGAAAATCAAAGACTTGGGAAGGCGTACAGAACAAGCTAGTGTACCAGTAAAAAGACATTGCCGAGTTTTAGAAAAAAGAAAGACGTGCTACTGTAGCTGGTTTGAATCCAAACCTAGACTATGACTATATATGGTGCTATGCTACTCTGCAAGTAATGAAACTGACATATCCAACGTTCGCTTCTCCTCTTCTCTACTTACTCTGCCTAGCATCAGAAGCTCTGGCCGCAGCAACCATGTCCGCTGGCTGCTCGTCCACCTGCTCTTCAGCAGGCAACAACCAGATATGCGCCAAGTCGCCACCTGTACCATCGCCTGTTGTGGGTCTCATCACACCCCCACCGGCACGCGCACCGCAGTCGATTGCTCATCACAACCCTCTGCTGTTGGTGTGGTGCCACTGCTGCAAATCACGCAGAGTCATCCGTCGCGTCTCAACCACAATTTGCAACCCTCGCCAAGTCTTCTACAAATGCCCGAATCATGGGGTAATAATATGTTTAAGTGTTGTTCTGCTGCTTTCAGTTGCTGATTTTTTTAATAGTTTGGTTGATGATCTTCCAATTTGATTCGTGTAGAAAAGGGAAGATTCGTGTGATTTGTATTTCTGGGAAGTTGCTGATGTGGGGGAATGCAACTACGCAGATTATTTGGTTAGCCGAGGAATCCCAATACCAGCAGGTTGGGGTGTTGGACAAGTAACTAAAGGAACGACAGAAGAGGAAGATGCAGAGCAAAAGGTTAAAGACGCAGTTCCTCTGATCATGGCCAAGCAACAGCTGCTGAACGGCCTTGACAGCAATGAGGAGATGGAAGAGCTTGTGAAGATAATGGGCAAAATCGATGTGCTCTGTAGGATGATTATCTCTTTATTTGCAGTGTATGTAGCACTCGTGATGTATTCAGTGGCTACGACATGAGCACTTTGCTGAAACTAGTAATGAATGAAACCTGTGTAGCAGGCTGGGCGTAGAATTGTGAACATATAATGATTTCTATTAACGGAAATCAGCGGGTATCCCCTTTTGCTCATATAAATAAATAGATAGCAGAGGCCCTGTCGGGTCAGCTTTGTTCTCATTCGAAGGCGTCGAGCAAATTGCAGTCCAACAACAAACTATGTCATCAAATTCAAGTTTCACAGCCAAATATGAATACAACTAAACAACAATGTCATCATGTTTTAGTTGTCATACAATCACCAAAAACAAATCAGCATACAGAACAAGTGATGTTCTCACAGCAAAATACTAAACAACATGTTCATCAGGCTTCAGTTGTCATAGTAAACACAATTTCACATAGTAGATAAAAAATGTCTTCTGGCAGGCAAATACGACAAAAGCAATGTAATCATCATCCGCAGCAGCAGCGTCAACATCTTCGCCATGTGTATCAGTCTGAATCGTAATTCCCCACGATGTCATCTTCTTCTTCGTCCTCAACGTCCTCGAACATTGGCTTCTTCTTGATCAACTCTTGTATGTCCACAGCACGACAGGCAATCTTTTCGCCGGCGTCATTGACGTGATGGTTCTCAAAGATATTAGGAACATCTGTGTTATCTTGTACATCAGGAGCAGTGTAAGCATCATCTTGTTGTGCAACTTCATTAAACGAATTCCTCTAATCAAACCTTTGCAATACTCTCCAGTCATCGCTACGTGCAAATGTGTCTTCCAAGAAAAATATATGTGTTGCTTGATTTGCCAAAATAAAAGGCTCATTGGTCTGCTACGCCGCCTTGACATTGATGGATTTGAAATAATCATCAGCTCTGGGTTTTGCGATCCTGGAAAACAGGTTATACCAACGACAGCACAACAGAACCACACACCAATGATCCTCGAAACTGGAGATATACTGCAACTAAACAATGTCTGTTATGTTAGCATACATTTCAGTTGTGTCTTTGTCATATGTATCCGTGCTCATGATGGCACTGTTTTGTGTCTTCCTGCCTTCGTCTCGTGCAGGGGTGTTGTAGCGCACATCTCCAACAACGCAAGATTCATAATGTCTTACCCGAGTATCAAGACCCATTGCTAGTGAGTAAAGGGCATCATCAACTGCCTGCCCATCCTCCCGCACCTTCTTAACCTATGGTTAGAAAATAGACAAGCTGATCATCTTATGTACTCAATATATTAAAAAAACTGACAGTGCACTTCAAAAGCTTACATGGTTCTTGAACCATTTCGCAAATCCTGCCATAACCAGTTTGTCAATGCTTCTTGGATTTTGCGGCAGTAACTCCTCTTTGTACATGCTGCACAACATAGTGATCGCGTCAAACATCTAAATATATAAGAATGTGCTGCAAGTTTAGTAGATTATGATGTATAAGCTGCAGTACTGCACTTACTTGATATAAGGTAGTATCTCAGGACAGTTATTCAACACATACCAAACCATTTTGTCCAAATCTTTAGGTTTGTCCTCTTGTCGACTCTTCCCTGTAACTCGAACAGAATAATCGAAAACATTGAGCCCGGGATTGTCTTCACCCATCTCTTTGCTAAGCTGATCAGCTGTTTCAATGTATTTTGAGCAGAATGTCAACACTTCTGTAGCAATGTAGGCCTCTGCAATGGAACCCTCAGGTCTAGCTTTGTTCCTAACATAGCCCTTGAAAGTGCCTAGCCGCCTTTCAATAGGGTACATCCAGCCATACTGTACTGGACCTCTAAGTAATGCCTCATCAGGTAGATGAATAGCCAAATGCACCATCACATCAAAGAAGGCTGGAGGATATATCTTCTCAAGGTCGCATAGGATATTTGGTATCTTGTCTCTAAGACGCTCCAAAGCATCTATGCTGATATTTCTACTGCAGAGTTCCCTGAAGAATTGTCCCAACTCTGCAACTGCTCTGTATAAGTCAGGGCGGCCCAATCCTCTAAGGATAACAGGTAAAACCCTTTGAAGTAGGACGTGGCAGTCATGAGTTTTCAACCCTTGTACCTTGTTTCCATCTGCACTGACTCTCCTTTTAGGGTTGGAAGCAAATCCATGTGGGAATCTCACATGTGACAGGACCTCGCAGAATTCTTTTCTTTTTACCTTGTCCAAGACGTACACAGCTGGTGCCATATCCTGTGGTTTACCTTCATCTTGCACCTGCAAATCCTTTCTGATAACCAGGTGTGTCAAATCAATCCTAGATTTTAAGGTATCTTTCGTCTTGCCTTCAATGTTAAGAAGTGTGCCGATAATGTTGTCACATATATTTTTCTCGATGTGCATCACATCAAGATTATGCCGCAGATCCAAATCTTTCAATACTCCAAGTCCCACAAAGTGGACCTGCGGGTAAACAATAATCTCTCTTCTACCGTGTCATGCTTCCTTTTCCCGCTACCATTACCAGGATGGTTTCCTGGTGTAATATGCCTGACCTTCTCTAATTCCACTTGCAACTCATCGGCGGTGAGCCTCTTTGGCGCATCACGGTTTTCATGCTTTGCATTGAACACATGTCTTCGGTATTTTCTAGGATGCGGCTTGTCCTTGCCAAGGAAACGGCGGTGTCCAATGTAACAGATCTTGCTAAGTATTGCGTATGACAGCGGATTCCTGTCACAGCGAACACATGCATTGTAACCATGTGTCGTTCGCCCTGACATAGTGCCCAAAGACGGATAATCATGGATGCACCAAATTACAATAGCACGCAGAAAGAAATCAGCTGGTGGGCTGCTATATAGGTCTCGAGTGAGAACACCCTTCCATAGCTGTTGAAGTTCCTCCACAAGAGGCTCCATGAACAAATCAAAATCCTTTCCAGGACTTTTTGGACCTGGGATGAGCAAGGCCATCATGTAGTTTAATTCTTTGGTGCAGACATTTTGAGGCATGTTGTAAGGGATAACAATCACTGGCCACATGCTATTTGTGGCGCTCTGGTGGACAAATAGGTTAAATCCATCTGAAGCTAAGCCAAGTCTAATGTTTCTCGGGTCAGCAGCAAACTCTTTGTGTTTATCATTGAAGCTTTTCCACTCACTACCATGAGATGGATGGCTCATTACATTCTGATCTCTGTACTCCTGGTTCATAGAATGCCACAGTACATCCTCTCTTGTTTGAGCATCATGAAACAACCTCTGCAATCTTGGTGTAATTGGAAAATGTCTCAGAACATTATGAGGAACCCTCTTCACAGCATCGCCATCTTTCCATCTTGATGATTTGCATTTCGGCCATTCACTTAAGTTGGCATAATCCTTCCAAAATAGAACACAATTATTCTTACAAACATGGATCATATCATATCCAATTCCAACTGAGGAAAATCTTCATTTTACTGTAGGTGTGTGGCAGCTCAGACGCATCTGGGAAAGACTTGCGGAAAGCAGCCAACATCGCATCGAATGATTTCTTGGTCATCCGCTCAGATGTCTTCACCTGAAGAAAGGTGACCATAGCTGAGAATACTGACAGCTTATTTCCTGGGGTGACAGCAACATTGCATTGTTCCAACATGCGGGCCCACCGTTTTTCTTCTGTAGGTGAAAGTTCACGGAATGCACGAGCATTTCGTAGCATTGTTTCAATGTTGGTCAAACTCACTGGCTCCGCCACCACCACCTCCTCCTCCTCTTCCACCTGAGCATCAGGCAGATCAAGATGGTGATTTGCTGCTTCCACGTAGTCAATAACATTGACGTTCACTCCTTCACCATGATGAACCCACCTAGTATATGTGACCGACATCCCATACAAGTGTAGATGATTTTGCACAGTTGACTGGGGTCTTGTAACTGAATTCATACAACTGCTACACGGGCAGAGCACATCTGATTTCGGACCACCGTACGCAGCTCTGATAAAGTTCATGAAGTTTTCAACCCCCTCGACATATGCAGCAGAGAATCTTCGAGCAGAAGTTATCCAAGTCCTGTCCATCTGTTATACAAATTAGTTCTTCTGCTAGATATTACAGGGAAAAAAATATGCTTTTTTATGAAGTCCAAAAAAATACCTAGGTTGATGTCTAAAGCTATGGCAAGATATTTGGACGAGCAGATCTAAGTAACAAAATATATGTAAAGCTAATTCAGCAAACAGATTTGAGTGCTAAATTATGGCAGGCTGTTTCAGTAGTCAATGAGCCCGAGCACAGAACCATCGAACTATCAAAGGCCATCGCAGCAACAAAGATCGAGTATAAAACGGTGTAGAGCTATTTCACCTAATAGATTGGCTACTAGACCATGGCAATCTATGTCACAATAGATATATGGCAGGATATCTTAGCAACTAATCGGCCTTGGCATGCCATCTCAGCTAAGCAGATTGAGTGCAGAACAGGGCAAGGAAGCTTCTTAAGCAGAGCATATTGACAGTAAACTACTTCGGCAAACAGTGAGATTAACAACATCTATCAGCTAACATTCAGCGCTACACCGACATGAACGGGGCCTCAGTCTAGAATGCACGTACCGTGGGAGAAGCTGATCGCCGTGCGTCTCCACACGAACGCCGCCAGCGGTGGCGGCGCTGACTGCCGTGCGCCTCCACAAGAACATAGCCAGAGGTGGCGGCGCGGCTAGAGGATGGCAGTCTACGAGAGCGTACTATGGGAGCGAGAGGATCGCCGTGCGTCGCCTCGATGAACCGCGGCGCCGACGTATCGGCGCGGCGGGGAGGGCGGCTATGGCG